>NW_027311896.1:867500-880000 GCF_040954645.1 Diabrotica undecimpunctata | reverse complement strand
TGAGTATGTGTGTGTGTTAGTTCGGCTTGCAGAGATAAAAACACGACCGAGGCAAGAAGGCCCTGCCTATCGTAAGAGGCGACTAATAGGTAGGAGTCGAGAGGTGAAGAATGTATGTGTGTGTGCGTGTGGGCGTGTTTGTGTGTGTGTGAGTGTATGTGTGTGTGCGTGTGTGCGTGCGTGTGTGTGTGTGTTTGTGAGTGTGTGTGTATGTATGTGTGTGTGTCCCTTCGGCTCGCAGAGATAAGAAAACAGCCGTGGCAAGAAAGCGATGCAAATCGTACGGGGCGACTAATGGATAGGAGTCGAGAGGCGAAGAGTGGGCGACTAATAAGTAGGAGTCGAGAGGTGAAAAGTGTATGTGTGTGTGCGTGTGTGCGTGTGTGTGTGCGTGTGTGAGTATGTGTGTGTGTCCGTTCGGCTTGCAGTGATAAGAACACGGCCAAGGCAAGAAGGCCCTGCCTATCGTAAGAGGCGACTAATAGGTAGGAGTCGAGAGGTGAAGAATGTATGTGTGTGTGCGTGTGGGCGTGTTTGTGTGTGTGAGTGTATGTGTGTGTGCGTGTGTGCGTGCGTGTGTGTGTGTGTGTGTTTGTGAGTGTGTGTGTATGTATGTGTGTGTGTCCCTTCGGCTCGCAGAGATAAGAAAAGAGCCGTGGCAAGAAGGCGATGCAAATCGTACGGGGCGACTAATGGGTAGGAGTCGAGATGTGAAGAGTGGGCGACTAATAAGTAGGAGTCGAGAGGTGAAGAGAGTATGTGTGTGGGTGCGTGTGTGCGTGTGTGTGTGCGTGTGTGTGTATGTGTGTGTGTCCGTTCGGCTCGCAGAGATAAGAACACCGCCGTGGCAAGAAGACCCTGCCTGTCGTAAGAGGCGACTAATGAATAGGAGTCGAGAGGTGAAGAGTGTATGTGTCTTTGTGTGTGTGCGTGTGTTTGTGCGTGTGTGAGTATGTGTGTGTGTATGTGTGTGTGTGTGTCCGTTTGGCTTGCAGAGATAAGAATACGGCCGAGGCAAGAACGCCCTGCCTGTCTTAAGAGGCGACTAATGGATATTAGTCGAGAGGTGGAGAGTGTGTGCGTGTGCGTGTACGTGTGCGTGTGTGCGTGTGTGCCTGTGTGCGTGTGTTTGTGTGTGGGTGTGTGTGTTTGTCCTTTCGGCTCGCAGAGATAAGAATACGTCCGTGGCAAGAAGGCCCTGCCTGTCTTAAGAGGCGACTAATGGATAGGAATCGAGAGGTGGAGAATGTGTGCGTGTGCGTGTGTGCGTGTGTGCGTGTGTGCCTGTGTGCGTATGTGTGTGTATGTTTGTGTGTGTCCATTCGGCTCGCGGAGATTAGAATACGGCCGAGGCAACAAGGCAATGCCTGTCGTAAGAGGCGACTAATGGGTAGGAGTCGAGAGGTGAAGAATGTATTTGTGTGTGTGTGTGTGCGTGTGTGTGCGTGTGTGCGTGCGTGTGTGTGTGAGTGTGTATATGTCCCTTCGGCTTGCAGAGATAAGAATACGGCCGAGGCAAGAATGCCCTGCCTGTCGTAAGTGGCGACTAATTGGTAGGAGTCGAGAGGTGAAAAGTGTTTTTGTGTGTGCGTGTGTGTGCGTGTGTGCGTGCTTGTGTGTGTGAGTGTGTATGTGTCCGTTCGGCTTGCAGAGATAAGAATACGGCCGAGGCAAGAAGGCCCTGCCTGTCGTAAGTGGCGACTAATTGGTAGGAGTCGAGAGGTGAAGAGTGTATGTGTGTGTGTGTGTGTGCGTGTGTGGGTGTGTGTGTGTTTGTGCGTGTGTAAGTGTGTGTGTGTATGTATGCGTGTCCATTCGGCTCGCAGAGATTAGAATACGGCCGAGGCAAGAAGGCCATGCCTGTCGTAAGAGGCAACTAATGTGTAGGAGTCGAGAGGTGAAGAGGGTACGTGTGTGTGTGCGTGTGTGCGTGTGTGTGTGCGTGTGTGAGTGTGTGTGTCCGGTCGGCTCGCAGTGATAAGGACACGTCCGTGCCAAGAAGGCCCTGCCTGTCGTAAGCGGCGACTAATGCGTAGGAGTCGAGAGGTGAATAGTGTATGTGTGTAAGTGCGTGTGTGCGTGTGTGTGCGTGTGTGAGTGTGTGTGTGTGTGTCCAGTCGGCTCTCAGAGATAAGAACACGAGCGTGGCAAGAAGGCCCTGCCTTTCGTAAGAGGCGACTAATGGGTAGGAGTCGAGAGGTGAAGAGTGTATGTGTGTGTGAGTGTGCGTGTGTGTGCGTGTGTGAGTGTGTGTGTGTATTTGTGTGTGTGAGTGTGTGTGTGTCCAGTCAGCTCGCAGAGATAAGAACACGGCCGTGGCAAGAAGGCCCTGCCTGTCGTAAGAGGCGACTAATGGGTAGGAGTCGAGAGGTGAAGAGTGTATGTGTGTGTGAGTGTGCGTGTGTGCGTGTGTGTGCATGTGTGAGTGTGTGTGTGTATTTGTGTGTGTGAGTGTGTGTGTCCAGTCGGCTCGCAGAGATACGAACACGGCCGTGGCAAAAAGGCCCTGCCTGTCGTAAGAGGCGACTAATGGGTAGGAGTCGAGTGGTGAAGAGTGTATATGTGTGTGCGTATGTGCGTGTGTGTGCGTGTGAGAGTGTGTGTGTATGTGTGTGTGTGTCCGTTCGGCTTGCAGAGATAAGAGCACGACCGAGGCAAGAAGGCCCTGCCTATCGTAAGAGGCGACTAATAGGTAGGAGTCAAGAGGTGAAGAGTGTATGTGTGTGTGTGCGTGTGTGCGTGTGTGTGTGTGTATGTGTGTGTGTATCCCTTCGGCTCGCAGAGATAAGAATACGTCCGTGGCAAGAAGGCCATGCTTGCTGTAAGGAGCGACTAATGGGTAGGAGTCGAGAGGTGAAGCGTGTATGTGTGTGTGTGTGTGTGTATGTGTGCAAGTGTGTGTGTGTGTGTCCGTTCGGCTCGCAGAGATAGGTATACGTCCGTGGCAAGAAGGCCCTGCCTGTCTTAAGAGGCGACTAATGGATAGGAGTCGAGAGGTGGAGAGTGTGTGCGTGTGCGTGTACGTGTGCGTGTGTGCGTGTGTGCCTGTGTGCGTGTGTTTGTCTGTGCGTGTGTGTGTGTGTCCGTTTGACTCGCAGAGATAAGAACACGGCTGTGGCAAGAAGTCCCTGCCTGTCGTAAGAGGCGACTAATGAATAGGAGTCGAGAGGTGAAGAGTGTATGTGTCTGTGTGTGTGCGTGTGTTTGTGCGTGTGTGAGTGTGTGTCTGTATGTGTGTGTGTGTGTGTGTCCGTTTGGCTTGCAGAGATAAGAATACGTCCGTGGCAAGAAGGCCCTGCCTGTCTTAAGAGGCGACTAATGGATAGGAATCGAGAGGTGGAGAGTGTGTGCGTGTGTGCGTGTGTGCGTGTGTGCGTGTGTGCCTGTGTGCGTGTTTTTGTGTGTGCGTGTGTGTGTGTCCGTTCGGCTTGCAGAGATAAGAACACGGCCGTGGCAAGAAGTCCCTGCCTGTCGTAAGAGGAGAATAATGGGTAGAAGTCGAGAGGTGAATAGTGTATGTGTGCTTGCGTGTGTGTGTTTGTGTGTGAGTGTGTGTGTGTGTGTCCGTTCGGCTCACAGAGATAAGAATGCGTTCGTGGCAAGAAGGCCCTGCCTGTCTTAAGAGGCGACTAATGGATGGGAGTCGAGAGGTGTAGAGTGTGTGCGTGTGCGTGAGCGTTTGTGTGTGCGTTTGTGCCTGTGTGCGTGTGTTTGTGTGTGCGTGTATGTGTGTGTCCGGTCGGCTCGCTGAAATGAGAACACGGCCGTGGCAAGAAGGCCCTGCCTGTCGTAAGAGGCGACTAATGGGTAGGAGTCGAGAGGTGAAGAATGTATGTGTGTGTGCGTGTGGGCGTGTTTGTGTGTGTGTGAGTGTATGTGTGTGTGCGTGTGTGCGTGCGTGTGTGTGTGTTTGTGAGTGTGTGTGTATGTATGTGTGTGTGTCCCTTCGGCTCGCAGAGATAAGAAAACAGCCGTGGCAAGAAAGCGATGCAAATCGTACGGGGCGACTAATGGATAGGAGTCGAGAGGCGAAGAGTGGGCAACTAATAAGTAGGAGTCGAGAGGTGAAAAGTGTATGTGTGTGTGCGTGTGTGCGTGTGTGTGTGCGTGTGTGAGTATGTGTGTGTGTTAGTTCGGCTTGCAGAGATAAAAACACGACCGAGGCAAGAAGGCCCTGCCTATCGTAAGAGGCGACTAATAGGTAGGAGTCGAGAGGTTAAGAATGTATGTGTGTGTGCGTGTGGGCGTGTTTGTGTGTGTGTGAGTGTATGTGTGTGTGCGTGTGTGCGTGCGTGTGTGTGTGTGTTTGTGAGTGTGTGTGTATGTATGTGTGTGTGTCCCTTCGGCTCGCAGAGATAAGAAAACAGCCGTGGCAAGAAAGCGATGCAAATCGTACGGGGCGACTAATGGATAGGAGTCGAGAGGCGAAGAGTGGGCGACTAATAAGTAGGAGTCGAGAGGTGAAAAGTGTATGTGTGTGTGCGTGTGTGCGTGTGTGTGTGCGTGTGTGAGTATGTGTGTGTGTCCGTTCGGCTTGCAGTGATAAGAACACGGCCAAGGCAAGAAGGCCCTGCCTATCGTAAGAGGCGACTAATAGGTAGGAGTCGAGAGGTGAAGAATGTATGTGTGTGTGCGTGTGGGCGTGTTTGTGTGTGTGAGTGTATGTGTGTGTGCGTGTGTGCGTGCGTGTGTGTGTGTGTGTGTTTGTGAGTGTGTGTGTATGTATGTGTGTGTGTCCCTTCGGCTCGCAGAGATAAGAAAAGAGCCGTGGCAAGAAGGCGATGCAAATCGTACGGGGCGACTAATGGGTAGGAGTCGAGATGTGAAGAGTGGGCGACTAATAAGTAGGAGTCGAGAGGTGAAGAGAGTATGTGTGTGGGTGCGTGTGTGCGTGTGTGTGTGCGTGTGTGTGTATGTGTGTGTGTCCGTTCGGCTCGCAGAGATAAGAACACCGCCGTGGCAAGAAGACCCTGCCTGTCGTAAGAGGCGACTAATGAATAGGAGTCGAGAGGTGAAGAGTGTATGTGTCTTTGTGTGTGTGCGTGTGTTTGTGCGTGTGTGAGTATGTGTGTGTGTATGTGTGTGTGTGTGTGTCCGTTTGGCTTGCAGAGATAAGAATACGGCCGAGGCAAGAACGCCCTGCCTGTCTTAAGAGGCGACTAATGGATATTAGTCGAGAGGTGGAGAGTGTGTGCGTGTGCGTGTACGTGTGCGTGTGTGCGTGTGTGCCTGTGTGCGTGTGTTTGTGTGTGGGTGTGTGTGTTTGTCCTTTCGGCTCGCAGAGATAAGAATACGTCCGTGGCAAGAAGGCCCTGCCTGTCTTAAGAGGCGACTAATGGATAGGAATCGAGAGGTGGAGAATGTGTGCGTGTGCGTGTGTGCGTGTGTGCGTGTGTGCCTGTGTGCGTATGTGTGTGTATGTTTGTGTGTGTCCATTCGGCTCGCGGAGATTAGAATACGGCCGAGGCAACAAGGCAATGCCTGTCGTAAGAGGCGACTAATGGGTAGGAGTCGAGAGGTGAAGAATGTATTTGTGTGTGTGTGTGTGCGTGTGTGTGCGTGTGTGCGTGCGTGTGTGTGTGAGTGTGTATATGTCCCTTCGGCTTGCAGAGATAAGAATACGGCCGAGGCAAGAATGCCCTGCCTGTCGTAAGTGGCGACTAATTGGTAGGAGTCGAGAGGTGAAAAGTGTTTTTGTGTGTGCGTGTGTGTGCGTGTGTGCGTGCTTGTGTGTGTGAGTGTGTATGTGTCCGTTCGGCTTGCAGAGATAAGAATACGGCCGAGGCAAGAAGGCCCTGCCTGTCGTAAGTGGCGACTAATTGGTAGGAGTCGAGAGGTGAAGAGTGTATGTGTGTGTGTGTGTGCGTGTGTGGGTGTGTGTGTGTTTGTGCGTGTGTAAGTGTGTGTGTGTATGTATGCGTGTCCATTCGGCTCGCAGAGATTAGAATACGGCCGAGGCAAGAAGGCCATGCCTGTCGTAAGAGGCAACTAATGTGTAGGAGTCGAGAGGTGAAGAGGGTACGTGTGTGTGTGCGTGTGTGCGTGTGTGTGTGCGTGTGTGAGTGTGTGTGTCCGGTCGGCTCGCAGTGATAAGGACACGTCCGTGCCAAGAAGGCCCTGCCTGTCGTAAGCGGCGACTAATGCGTAGGAGTCGAGAGGTGAATAGTGTATGTGTGTAAGTGCGTGTGTGCGTGTGTGTGCGTGTGTGAGTGTGTGTGTGTGTGTCCAGTCGGCTCTCAGAGATAAGAACACGACCGTGGCAAGAAGGCCCTGCCTTTCGTAAGAGGCGACTAATGGGTAGGAGTCGAGAGGTGAAGAGTGTATGTGTGTGTGAGTGTGCGTGTGTGTGCGTGTGTGAGTGTGTGTGTGTATTTGTGTGTGTGAGTGTGTGTGTGTCCAGTCAGCTCGCAGAGATAAGAACACGGCCGTGGCAAGAAGGCCCTGCCTGTCGTAAGAGGCGACTAATGGGTAGGAGTCGAGAGGTGAAGAGTGTATGTGTGTGTGAGTGTGCGTGTGTGCGTGTGTGTGCATGTGTGAGTGTGTGTGTGTATTTGTGTGTGTGAGTGTGTGTGTCCAGTCGGCTCGCAGAGATACGAACACGGCCGTGGCAAAAAGGCCCTGCCTGTCGTAAGAGGCGACTAATGGGTAGGAGTCGAGTGGTGAAGAGTGTATATGTGTGTGCGTATGTGCGTGTGTGTGCGTGTGAGAGTGTGTGTGTATGTGTGTGTGTGTCCGTTCGGCTTGCAGAGATAAGAGCACGACCGAGGCAAGAAGGCCCTGCCTATCGTAAGAGGCGACTAATAGGTAGGAGTCAAGAGGTGAAGAGTGTATGTGTGTGTGTGCGTGTGTGCGTGTGTGTGTGTATGTGTGTGTGTATCCCTTCGGCTCGCAGAGATAAGAATACGTCCGTGGCAAGAAGGCCATGCTTGCTGTAAGGAGCGACTAATGGGTAGGAGTCGAGAGGTGAAGCGTGTATGTGTGTGTGTGTGTGTGTGTGTATGTGTGCAAGTGTGTGTGTGTGTGTCCGTTCGGCTCGCAGAGATAGGTATACGTCCGTGGCAAGAAGGCCCTGCCTGTCTTAAGAGGCGACTAATGGATAGGAGTCGAGAGGTGGAGAGTGTGTGCGTGTGCGTGTACGTGTGCGTGTGTGCGTGTGTGCCTGTGTGCGTGTGTTTGTCTGTGCGTGTGTGTGTGTGTCCGTTTGACTCGCAGAGATAAGAACACGGCTGTGGCAAGAAGTCCCTGCCTGTCGTAAGAGGCGACTAATGAATAGGAGTCGAGAGGTGAAGAGTGTATGTGTCTGTGTGTGTGCGTGTGTTTGTGCGTGTGTGAGTGTGTGTCTGTATGTGTGTGTGTGTGTGTGTCCGTTTGGCTTGCAGAGATAAGAATACGTCCGTGGCAAGAAGGCCCTGCCTGTCTTAAGAGGCGACTAATGGATAGGAATCGAGAGGTGGAGAGTGTGTGCGTGTGTGCGTGTGTGCGTGTGTGCCTGTGTGCGTGTTTTTGTGTGTGCGTGTGTGTGTGTCCGTTCGGCTTGCAGAGATAAGAACACGGCCGTGGCAAGAAGTCCCTGCCTGTCGTAAGAGGAGAATAATGGGTAGAAGTCGAGAGGTGAATAGTGTATGTGTGCTTGCGTGTGTGTGTTTGTGTGTGAGTGTGTGTGTGTGTGTCCGTTCGGCTCACAGAGATAAGAATGCGTTCGTGGCAAGAAGGCCCTGCCTGTCTTAAGAGGCGACTAATGGATGGGAGTCGAGAGGTGTAGAGTGTGTGCGTGTGCGTGAGCGTTTGTGTGTGCGTTTGTGCCTGTGTGCGTGTGTTTGTGTGTGCGTGTATGTGTGTGTCCGGTCGGCTCGCTGAAATGAGAACACGGCCGTGGCAAGAAGGCCCTGCCTGTCGTAAGAGGCGACTAATGGGTAGGAGTCGAGAGGTGAAGAGGGTATGTGAGTGTGTGCGTGTGTGCGTGTGTGTGCGTGTGTGCGTGCGTGTGTGTGTGAGTGTGTGTGTGTCCGTTCGGCTTGCAAAGATAAGAATACGGCCGAGGCAAGAAGGCTATGCCTGTCGTAAGAGGCGACTAATGGGTAGGAGTCGAGAGGTGAAAAGTGTATTTGTGTGTGTGCGTGTGTGTGCATGTGTGCGTGCTTGTGTGTGTGAGTGTGTGTGTGTCCGTTCGGCTTGCAGAGATAAGAATACGGCCGAGGCAAGAAGGCCCTGCTTGTCGTGAGAGACGACTAATAGGTAGGAGTCGAGAGGTGAAGAATGTATGTGTGTGTGCGTATGTGCGTGTTTGTGTGTGTGAGTGTATGTGTGTGTGCGTGTGTGCGTGCGTGTGTGCGTGTGTGTGTGAGTGTGTGTGTGTATGTGTGTGTCCGTTCGGCTTGCAGAGATAAGAACACGGCCGTGGCAAGAAGTCCCTGCCTGTCGTAAGAGGAGAATAATGGGTAGGAGTCGAGAGGTGAAGAGTGTGTGCGTGTGCGTGTGCGTGTGCGTGTGTGTGTGTGCGTGTGTGTGTGTCCGTTTGGCTTGCAGAGATAAGAACACGGCCGTGGCAAGAAGTCCCTGCCTGTCGTAAGAGGCGACTAATGAATAGGAGTCGAGAGGTGAAGAGCGTATGTGTCTTTGTGTGTGTGCGTGTGTTTTTGCGTGTGTGAGTATGTGTGTGTATTTGTGTGTGTGTGTCAGTTTGGCTTGCAGAGATAAGAATACGGCCGAGGCAAGAAGGCCCTGAATGTCGTGAGAGACGACTAATAGGTAGGAGTCGAGAGGTGAAGAATGTATGTGTGTGTGCGTATGTGCGTGTTTGTGTGTGTGAGTGTATGTGTGTGTGCGTGTGTGCGTGCGTGTGTGCGTGTGTGTGTGTGTCCGTTCGGCTTGCAGATATAAGAACACGGCCGTGGCAAGAAGTACCTGCCTGTCGTAAGAGGAGAATAATGGGTAGGAGTCGAGAGGTGAAGAGTGTATGTGTGTGTGTGCGTGTGTGCGTACGTGTGTGAGTGTATGTGTGTGTGTGTGTGTGTGTGTGTGAGTGTGTGTGTGTCCGTTCGGCTTGCAGAGATAAGAACACGGCCGTGGCAAGAAGTCCCTGCCTGTCGTAAGAGGAGAATAATGGGTAGGAGTCGAGAGGTGAAGAGTGTGTGCGTGTGAGTGTGCGTGTGCGTGTGTGTGTGCGTGTGTGTGTGTCCGTTCGGCTTGCAGAGATAAGAACACGGCCGTGGCAAGAAGTCCCTGCCTGTCGTAAGAGGAGAATAATGGGTAGGAGTCGAGAGGTGAAGAGTGTATGTGTGTGTCTGCGTGTGTGCGTACGTGTGTGAGTGTGTGTGTGATTGTGTGTATGTGTCAGTGTGTGTGTGTCCGGTCGGCTCGCAGAGATAAGAACACGGCCGTGGCAAGAAGTCCCTGCTTGTCGTAAGAGGCGACTAATGAATAGGAGTCGAGAGATGAAGAGTGTATGTGTCTTTGTGTGTGTGCGTGTGTTTTTGCGTGTGTAAGTATGTGTGTGTATTTGTGTGTGTGTTACCCTTTGGCTTGCAGAGATAAGAATACGGCCGAGGCAAGAAGGCCCTGCCTGTCGTAAGGGGCGACTAATGGATAGGAGTCGAGAGGTGGAGAGTGTGTGTGTATGCGTGTGTGTGTGTGTCCGTTCGGCTTGCAGAGATAAGAACACGGCCGTGCCAAGAAGTCCCTGCCTGTCGTAATAGGAGAATAATGGGTAGGAGTCGAGAGGTGAAGAGTGTATGTGTGTGTGCGTGTGTGCGTACGTGTGTGAGTGTGTGTGTGTGAATGTGTGTGTGTGTCCGTTCGGCTCGCAGAGATTAGAATACGGCCGTGGCAAGAAGTCCCTGCCTGTCGTAAGAGGCGACTAATGAATAGGAGTCGAGAGGTGAAGAGTGTATGTGTCTTTGTGTGTGTGCGTGTGTTTGTGTGTGTGTGAGTATGTGTGTGTATTTGTGTGTGTGTCCGTTTGGCTTGCAGAGATAAGAATACGGCCGAGGCAATAAGTCCATGCCTGTCGTAAGATGCGACTAATGGGTAGGAGTCGAGAGGTGAAGAGTGTATTTGTGTGTGTGTGCGTGTGTGCGTGTGTGCGTGTGTGTGTGCGTGGGTGTGTGTGTGTGTGTAAGTGTGTGTGTGTGTCCGTTCGGCTCGCAGAGATAAGAACACGGCCGAGGCAAGAAGGCCCTCTCTCTTGTAAGTGGCGACTAATAGGTAGGAGTCGAAAGGTGAATAGTGTATGTGTGTGTGTGTGTGCGTGTGTGGGTATGTGTGTGTTTGTGCGTGTGTGAGTGTGTGTGTGTGTGTATGTATGTGTGTGTCCATTCGGCTCGCAGAGATTAGAATACGGCCGACGCAAGAAGGTCATGCCTGTCTTATGAGGCGACTAATGGATAGGAGTCGAAAGGTGGAGAGTGTATACGTGTGTGCGCGTGTGCGTGCGTGTGTGTGTGTGTTCTTGTATGTGTGTGTGTGTGTGAGTGTGTGTGCGTTCGGTTTGCAGAGATAAGAACATGGCCGTGGCAGGAAGGCCCTGCCTGTCGTAAGAGGTGACTAATGGGTAGGAGTCGAGAGGTGAAGAGTGTATATGTGTGTGTGCGTGTGTGCGTGTGTGCGTTCGGTTTGCAGAGATAAGAACATGGCCGTGGCAGGAAGGCCCTGCCTGTCGTAAGAGGTGACTAATGGGTAGGAGTCGAGAGGTGAAGAGTGTATGTGTGTGTGTGTGCGTGTGTGCGTGTGTGTGTGCGTGTGTGAGTGTGTGTGTATGTGTGTGTGTCCGTCTGGCTTGCAGAGGTAAGAATACGGCCAAGGCAAGAAGACCCAGCCAGTTGTAAGGGGCGACTAATAGGTAGGAGTCGAGAGGTGAAGAGTGTATGTGTGTGTCTGCGTGTGTGCATGTGTTTGTGCGTGTGTGAGTATGTGTGTGTCCGTTCGGCTTGCAGAGATAAGAATACGTCCGTGGCAAGAAGGCCCTGCCTGTCTTAAGAGGCGACTAATGGATAGGAGTCGAGAGGTGGAAAGTGTGTGCGTGTGCCTGTGTGTGTGCGTGTGCGTGTGTGCGTGTGTGCGTGTGTGCCTGTGTGCGTGTGTTTGTGTGTGCGTGTGTGTGTGTCTGTTCGGCTTTCAGAGATAAGAACACGGCCGTGGCAAGAAGTCCCTACCTGTCGTAAGAGGAGAATAATGGGTAGGAGTCGAGAGGTGAATAGTGTATGTGTGTGTGTGTGCGTGTGTAAGTGTGTGTGTGTGAGTGTGTGTGTGTGTCCGTTCGGCTCGCAGAGATCAGAATACGTCCGTGGCAAGAAGGCCTTGCCTGTCTTAAGAGGCGACTAATGGATAGGAGTCGAAAGGTGGAGAGTGTGTGCTTGTGCGTGTGCGTGTGCGTGTGTGCGTTCGGCTTGCAGAGATAAGAACACGACCGTGGCAAGAAGTCCCTGCCTTTCGAAGGAGACGAATAATGGGTAGGAGTCGAGAGGTTAAGAGTGTATATGTGTGTGTGCGCGTGTGTGCGTGCGTGTGTTCTTGTATTTGTGTGTGTGAGTGTGTGTGTGTCCGGTCGGCTCGCAGAGATAAGAACATGGCCGTGGCAGGAAGGCCCTGCCTGTCGTAAGAGGCGACTAATGGGTAGGAGTCGAGAGGTGAAGAGTGTATGTGTGTGTGCCTGTGTGCGTGTATTTGTGTGTGCGTGTGTGTGTGTGCGTGTGTGTGTGTCCGTTCGGCTTGCAGAGATAAGAACACGGTTGAGGCAAGAAGGCCCTGCCTGTCGTAAGAGCCGACTAATAGGTAGGAGTCGAGAGGTGAAGAATATATGTGTGTGTGCGTGTGTGCGTGTGTGTGTGTGTGTGTATGTGTGTGTGCGTGTGTGCGTGCGTGTGTGCGTGTGCGTGTGCGTGTATGCGTGCGTGTGTGCGTGTTTGTGTGTGTGAGTATGTGTGTGTGTCCGGTCGGCTCGCAGAGATGAGAACACGGCCGTGGCAAGAAGGCCCTGCCTGTCGTAAGAGGCGACTAATGGGTAGGAGTCGAGAGGTGAAGAGTGTATGTGTGTGTGCCTGTGTGCGTGTATTTGTGTGTGCGTGTGTGTGTGTGTGTGCGTGTGTGTGTCTGTGTGTGTGTGTGTGTGTGTATGTGTGTGTGCGTGTGTGCGTGCGTGTGTGCGTGTGCGTGTGCGTGTGTGCGTGCGTGTGTGCGTGTGTGTGTGTGTTTGTGAGTGTGTGTGTGTGTTTGTATGTGTGTGTGTGTGTCCTTCGGCTCGCAGAGATACGAACACAACCAAGGCAAGAAGGCCCTGCCTGTCGTAAGAGGCGACTAATGAGTAGGAGTCGCGAGATGGAGAGTGTATGTATGTGCGTGTGTGCGTGTGTGTGTGCGTGTATGTGTGTATGTGTGTGTGTCCTTCGGCTCGCAGAGATAAGATTACAGCCGTGGCAAGAAGGCCATGCTTATCGTAAGAGGCGACTAATAGGTAGGAGTCGAGAGGTGAAGAGTTTATGTGTGTGTGCGTGTGTGAGTGTGTG
>NW_027311896.1:805000-862500 GCF_040954645.1 Diabrotica undecimpunctata | reverse complement strand
CACGTCCGTGCCAAGAAGGCCCTGCCTGTCGTAAGCGGCGACTAATGCGTAGGAGTCGAGAGGTGAAGAGTGTATGTGTGTAAGTGCGTGTGTGCGTGTGTGTGCGTGTGTGAGTGTGTGTGTGTCCAGTCGGCTCTCAGAGATAAGAACACGGCCGTGGCAAGAAGGCCCTGCCTTTCGTAAGAGGCGACTAATGGGTAGGAGTCGAGAGGTGAAGAGTGTATGTGTGTGTGAGTGTGCGTGTGTGTGCGTGTGTGAGTGTGTGTGTGTGTATTTGTGTGTGTGAGTGTGTGTGTGTCCAGTCGGCTCGCAGAGATAAGAACACGGCCGTGGCAAGAAGGCCCTGCCTGTCGTAAGAGGCGACTAATGGGTAGGAGTCGAGAGGTGAAGAGTGTATGTGTGTGTGAGTGTGCGTGTGTGCGTGTGTGTGCATGTGTGAGTGTGTGTGTGTATTTGTGTGTGTGAGTGTGTGTGTCCAGTCGGCTCGCAGAGATACGAACACGGCCGTGGCAAGAAGGCCCTGCCTGTCGTAAGAGGCGACTAATGGGTAGGAGTCGAGTGGTGAAGAGTGTATATGTGTGTGCGTATGTGCGTGTGTGTGCGTGTGAGAGTGTGTGTGTATGTGTGTGTGTGTCCGTTCGGCTTGCAGAGATAAGAGCACGACCGAGGCAAGAAGGCCCTGCCTATCGTAAGAGGCGACTAATAGGTAGGAGTCAAGAGGTGAAGAGTGTATGTGTGTGTGTGCGTGTGTGCGTGTGTGTGTGTGTGTGTATGTGTGTGTATCCCTTCGGCTCGCAGAGATAAGAATACGTCCGTGGCAAGAAGGCCATGCTTGCTGTAAGGAGCGACTAATGGGTAGGAGTCGAGAGGTGAAGCGTGTATGTGTGTGTGTGTGTATGTGTGCAAGTGTGTGTGTGTGTGTCCGTTCGGCTCGCAGAGATAGGTATACGTCCGTGGCAAGAAGGCTCTGCCTGTCTTAAGAGGCGACTAATGGATAGGAGTCGAGAGGTGGAGAGTGTGTGCGTGTGCGTGTGCGTGTGGGTGCGTGTGTAAGTGTGTGTGTATGTGTGTGTGTCTTTTTGGCTTGCAGAAATAAGAACACGACCGAGTCAAGCAGGCCCTGCCAATCGTAATAGGCGACTAATAGGTAGGAGTCGAGAGGTGAAGAGTGTATGTGTGTGTGTGCGTGTGTGCGTGTGTGTGTGAGTGTGTGAGTATGTGTGTGTGTCCGTTCGGCTTGCAGAGATAACAACACCCCCAAGGCAAGAAGGCCCTTCCTGTCGTAAGAGGCGACTAATAGGTAGGAGTCGAGAGGTGGAGAGTGTGTGCGTGTGCGTGTGTGCGTGTGTAAGTATGTGTGTGTGTGTCCGTTCGTCTTGCAGAAATAAGAACACGGCCGAGGCAAGAAGGCCCTGCCTGTCATAATAGGAGAATAATGGGTAGGAGTCGAGAGGTGAAAAGTGTATGTGTGTGTGTGCGTGTGTGTGAACGTGTGTGTGTGTCAGTGTGTGTGTGTCCGTTTGGCTCGCAGAGATTAGAATACGGCCGAGGCAAGAAGGCCATGCCTGTCTTAAGAGGCGACTAATGGATAGGAGTCGAAAGGTGGAGAGTGTATATGTGTGTGTGCGCGTGTGTGCGTGCGTGTGTGTGTGTTCTTGTATGTGTGTGTGTGAGTGTGTGTGTCCGGTCGGCTCGCAGAGATAAGAACATGGCCGTGGCAAGAAGTCCCTGCCTTTCGAAATAGAAGAATAATGGGTAGGAGTCGAGAGGTGAAGAGTGTATATGTGTGTGTGTGCGCGTGTGTGCGTGCGTGTCTGTGTTTGTTCTTGTATGTGTGTGTGTGAGTGTGTGTGTGTCCGGTCGGCTCGTAGAGATAAGAACATGGCCGTGGCAGGAAGGCCCTGCCTGTCGTAAGAGGCGACTAATGGGTAGGGGTCGAGAGGTGAAGAGTGTATGTGTGTGTGTGCGTGTGTGCGTGTGTGTGTGTGCGTGTGTGAGTGTGTGTGTATGTGTGTGTGTCCGTCTGGCTTGCAGAGGTAAGAATACGGCCAAGGCAAGAAGACCCTGCCAGTTGTAAGGGGCGACTAATAGGTAGGAGTCGAGAGGTGAAGAGTGTATGTGTGTGTGTGCGTGTGTGCGTGTGTGTGTGCGTGTGTGAGTATGTGTGTGTGTCCGTTTGGCTTGCAGAGATAAGAACACGGCCGTGGCAAGAAGTCCCTGCCTGTCGTAAGAGGAGAATAATGGGTAGGAGTCGAGAGGTGAAGAGTGTATGTGTGTGTGTGTGTGCGTGTGTGCGTGTGTGGGCGTGTGTGAGTGTGTGTGTATGTGTGTGTGTCCGTTTGGCTTGCAGAGATAAGAATACGGCCGAGGCCAGAAGGCCCTGCCTCTTGTAAGGGTCGACTAATAAGTAGGAGTCGAGAGGTGAAGAGTGTATGTGTGTGTGCGTGTGTGCGTGTGTGTGTGTGTGAGTGTGCGTGTGTGAGTATGTGTGTGTGTTAGTTTGGCTTGCAGAGATGAGAACACGACCGCGGCAAGAAGGCCCTGATTATCGTAAGAGGCGACTAAAAGGTAGGAGTCGAGAGGTGAAGAGTGTATGTGTGTGTGCGTGTGTGCGTGTGTGTGTGTTTGTGCGTGTGTGAGTGTGTGTGTATGAGTGTATGTGTCCGTTCGGCTTGCAGAGATAAGAATACGGCCGTGGCAAGAAGGCCATGCTTGCTGTAAGGAGCGACTAATTGGTAGGAGTCGAGAGGTGAAGAGTGTATGTGTGTGTGCGTGTGTGCGCGTATGTGTGTTTGTGCGTGTGTGAGTGTGTGTGTATGAGTGTGTGTGTCCGTTCGGCTTGCAGAGATATGAATACGGCCGGGGCAAGAAGGCCCTGCCTCTCGTAAGAGGCGACTAAAAGGTAGGGGTCGAGAGGTGAAGAGTGTATGTGTGTGTGTGTGTGTGGGTGTGTGTGTTTGTCCGCTCGGCTCGCAGAGATAAGATTACGGCCGTGGCAAGAAGGCCCTACCTGCCTTAAGAGGCGGCTAATGGATAGGAGTCGAGAGGTGAAGAGTGTGTGCGTGTGCGTGTGCGTGTGCGTGGGTGCGTGTGTGTGCGTGTGTGCGTGTGTGTGTGTGCGTTTGTGTGTGCGTGTGTGCGTGCGTGTGTGTGTGTGTGTGTTTGTGAGTGTGTGTGTGTATGTATGTGTGTGTGTCCCTTCGGCTCGCAGAGATAAGAAAACAGCCGTGGCAAGAAAGCGATGCAAATCGTACGGGGCGACTAATGGATTGGAGTCGAGAGGCGAAGAGTGGGCGACTAATAAGTAGGAGTCGAGAGGAGAAAAGTGTATGTGTGTGTGCGTGTGTGCGTGTGTGTGTGCGTGTGTGAGTATGTGTGTGTGTCCGTTCGGCTTGCAGTGATAAGAACACGGCCAAGGCAAGAAGGCCCTGCCTATCGTAAGAGGCGACTAATAGGTAGGAGTCGAGAGGTGAAGAATGTATGTGTGTGTGCGTGTGGGCGTGTTTGTGTGTGTGTGAGTGTATGTGTGTGTGAGTGTGTGCGTGCGTGTGTGTGTTTGTTTTTTTGAGTGTGTGTGTATGTATGTGTGTGTGTCCCTTCGGCTCGCAGAGATAAGAAAACAGCCGTGGCAAGAAAGCGATGCAAATCGTACGGGGCGACTAATGGATAGGAGTCGAGAGGCGAAGAGTGGGCGACTAATAAGTAGGAGTCGAGAGGAGAAAAGTGTATGTGTGTGTGCGTGTGTGCGTGTTTGTGTGCGTGTGTGAGTATGTGTGTGTGTCCGTTCGGCTTGCAGTGATAAGAAAACAGCCGTGGCAAGAAGGCGATGCAAATCGTACGGGGCGACTAATGGGTAGGAGTCGAGATGTGAAGAGTGGGCGACTAATAAGTAGAAGTCGAGAGGTGAAGAGAGTATGTGTGTGTGCGTGTACGTGTGCGTGTGTGCGTGTGTGCCTGTGTGCGTGTGTTTGTGTGTGCGTGTGTGTGTGTGTCCTTTCGGCTCGCAGAGATAAGAATACGTCCGTGGCAAGAAGGCCCTGCCTGTCTTAAGAGGCGACTAATGGATAGGAATCGAGAGGTGGAGAATGTGTGCGTGTGCGTGAGTGCGTGTGTGCCTGTGTGCGTGTGTTTGTGTGTGCGTGTGTGTGTGTGTCCGTTCGGCTTGCAGAGATAAGAACACGTCCGTGGCAAGAAGTCCCTGCCTGTCGTAAGAGGCGACTAATGGGTAGGAGTCGAGAGGTGAAGAGAGTACGTGAGTGTGTGCGTGTGTGAGTGTGTGTGTATGTGTGTGTGTGTCCGTCTGGCTTGCAGAGGTAAGAATACGGCCAAGGCAAGAAGACCCTGCCAGTTGTAAGGGGCGACTAATAGGTAGGAGTCGAGAGGTGAAGA
Source organism: Diabrotica undecimpunctata (assembly GCF_040954645.1). Taxonomy (NCBI): domain Eukaryota; kingdom Metazoa; phylum Arthropoda; class Insecta; order Coleoptera; family Chrysomelidae; genus Diabrotica; species Diabrotica undecimpunctata. The sequence continues at coordinate 858,111 of NW_027311896.1, read as the reverse complement.
GTGTATGTGTGTGTGCGTGTGTGCGTGTGTGTGTGCGTGTGTGAGTATGTGTGTGTGTCCGTTTGGCTTGCAGAGATAAGAACACGGCCGTGGCAAGAAGTCCCTGCCTGTCGTAAGAGGAGAATAATGGGTAGGAGTCGAGAGGTGAAGAGTGTATGTGTGTGTGTGTGTGCGTGTGTGCGTGTGTGGGCGTGTGTGAGTGTGTGTGTATGTGTGTGTGTCCGTTTGGCTTGCAGAGATAAGAATACGGCCGAGGCCAGAAGGCCCTACCTCTTGTAAGGGTCGACTAATAAGTAGGAGTCGAGAGGTGAAGAGTGTATGTGTGTGTGCGTGTGTGCGTGTGTGTGTGTGTGTGCGTGTGTGAGTATGTGTGTGTGTTAGTTTGGCTTGCAGAGATGAGAACACGACCGCGGCAAGAAGGCCCTGCTTATCGTAAGAGGCGACTAAAAGGTAGGAGTCGAGAGGTGTAGAGTGTATGTGTGTGTGCGTGTGTGCGTGTGTGTGTGTTTGTGCGTGTGTGAGTGTGTGTGTATGAGTGTGTGTGTCCGTTCGGCTTGCAGAGATAAGAATACGGCCGTGGCAAGAAGGCCATGCTTGCTGTATGGAGCGACTAATTGGTAGGAGTCGAGAGGTGAAGAGTGTATGTGTGTGTGCGTGTGTGCGTGTATGTGTGTTTGTGCGTGTGTGAGTGTGTGTGTATGAGTGTGTGTGTCCGTTCGGCTTGCAGAGATATGGATACGGCCGGGGCAAGAAGGCCCTGCCTCTCGTAAGAGGCGACTAAAAGGTAGGGGTCGAGAGGTGAAGAGTGTATGTGTGTGTGTGTGTGTGAGTGTGTGTGTTTGTCCGCTCGGCTCGCAGAGATAAGATTACGGCCGTGGCAAGAAGGCCCTACCTGTCTTAAGAGGCGGCTAATGGATAGGAGTCGAGAGGTGGAGAGTGTGTGCGTGTACGTGTGCGTGTGCGTGGGTGCGTGTGTGTGCGTGTGTGCGTGTGTGTGTGTGTTTGTGTGTGCGTGTGTGTGTGTCCGTTCGGCTTGCAGAGATAAGAACACGGCCGTGGCAAGAAGTCCCTGCCTGTCGTAAAAGGAGAATAATGGGTAGAAGTCGAGAGGTGAATAGTGTATGTGTGCTTGCGTGTGTGTGTTTGTGTGTGAGTGTGTGTGCGTGTCCTTTCGGCTCGCAGAGATAAGAATGCGTTCGTTGCAAGAAGGCTCTGCCTGTCTTAAGAGGCGACTAATGGGTAGGAGTCGAGAGGTGAAGAGTGTATGTGTGTGTGTGCGTGTGTGCGTGTGTGTTCGTGTGTGATTGTGTGTGTATGTGTGTGTGTCCGTCTGGCTTGCAGAGGTAAGAATACGGCCAAGGCAAGAAGACCCTGCCAGTTGTAAGGGGCGACTAATAGGTAGGAGTCGAGAGGTGAAGAGTGTATGTGTGTGTGCGTGTGTGCGTGTGTGTGTGCGTGTGTGAGTATGTGTGTGTGTCCGTTCGGCTTGCAGAGATAAGAACACGGCCGTGGCAAGAAGTCCCTGCCTGTCGTAAGAGGCGACTAATGGGTAGGAGTCGAGAGGTGAAGAGTGTATGTGTGTGTGTACGTGTGTGCGTGTGTGTGTGCGTGTGTGAGTACGTGTGTTTGTCCGTTCGGCTTCCAGAGATAAGAATACGTCCGTGGCAAGAAGGTCATGCCTGTCTTAAGAGGCGACTAATGGATAGGAGTCGAAAGGTGGAGAGTGTATATGTGTGTGTGCGCGTGTGTGCGTGCGTGTATGTGTGTGTTCTTGTATGTGTGTGTGTGAGTGTGTGTGTCCGGTCGGCTCGCAGAGATAAGAACATGGCCGTGGCAGGAAGGCCCTGCCTGTCGTAAGAGGCGACTAATGGGTAGGGGTCGAGAGGTGAAGAGTGTATGTGTGTGTGTGTGTGCGTGTGTGCGTGTGTGTGCGTGTGTGAGTGTGTGTGTATGTGTGTGTGTCCGTCTGGCTTGCAGAGGTAAGAATACGGGCGTGGCAAGGAGTCATTGCCCATCGTAAGAGGCGACTAATAGGTAGGAGTCGAGAGGTGAAGAATGTATGTGTGTGTGCCTGTGGGCGTGTTTGTGTGTGTCCGGTCGGCTCGCTGAAATGAGAACACGGCCGTGGCAAGAAGGCCCTGCCTGTCGTAAAAGGCGACTAATGGGTAGGAGTCGAGAGGTGAAGAGTGTATGTGTGTGTGTACGTGTGTGCGTGTGTGTGTGCGTGTGTGAGTATGTGTGTTTGTCCGTTCGGCTTGCAGAGATAAGAATACGTCCGTGGCAAGAAGGTCATGCCTGTCTTAAGAGGCGACTAATGGATAGGAGTCGAAAGGTGGAGAGTGTATATGTGTGTGTGCGCGTGTGTGCGTGCGTGTGTGTGTGTGTTCTTGTTTGTGTGTGTGTGAGTGTGTGTGTCCGGTCGGCTCGCAGAGATAAGAACATGGCCGTGGCAGGAAGGCCCTGCCTGTCGTAAGAGGCGACTAATGGGTAGGGGTCGAGAGGTGAAGAGTGTATGTGTGTGTGTGCGTGTGTGCGTGTGTGTGCGTGTGTGAGTGTGTGTGTATGTGTGTGTGTCCGTCTGGCTTGCAGAGGTAAGAATACGGCCAAGGCAAGAAGACCCTGCCAGTTGTAAGGGGCGACTAATAGGTAGGAGTCGAGAGGTGAAGAGTGTATGTGTGTGTGCGTGTGTGCGTGTGTGTGTGCGTGTGTGAGTATGTGTGTGTGTCCGTTCGGCTTGCAGAGATAAGAACACGGCCGTGGCAAGAAGTCCCTGCCTGTCGTAAGAGGCGACTAATGGGTAGGAGTCGAGAGGTGAAGAGTGTATGTGTGTGTGTACGTGTGTGCGTGTGTGTGTGCGTGTGTGAGTACGTGTGTTTGTCCGTTCGGCTTGCAGAGATAAGAATACGTCCGTGGCAAGAAGGTCATGCCTGTCTTAAGAGGCGACTAATGGATAGGAGTCGAAAGGTGGAGAGTGTATATGTGTGTGTGCGCGTGTGTGCGTGCGTATATGTGTGTGTTCTTGTATGTGTGTGTGTGAGTGTGTGTGTCCGGTCGGCTCGCAGAGATAAGAACATGGCCGTGGCAGGAAGGCCCTGCCTGTCGTAAGAGGCGACTAATGGGTAGGGGTCGAGAGGTGAAGAGTGTATGTGTGTGTGTGTGCGTGTGTGCGTGTGTGTGCGTGTGTGAGTGTGTGTGTATGTGTGTGTGTCCGTCTGGCTTGCAGAGGTAAGAATACGGCCAAGGCAAGAAGACCCTGCCAGTTGTAAGGGGCGACTAATAGGTAGGAGTCGAGAGGTGAAGAGTGTATGTGTGTGTGCGTGTGTGCATGTGTGTGTGCGTGTGTGAGTATGTGTGTGTGTCCGTTCGGCTTGCAGAGATAAGAACACGGCCGTGGCAAGAAGTCCCTGCCTATCGTAAGAGGCGACTAATAGGTAGGAGTCGAGAGGTGACGAATGTATGTGTGTGTGCGTGTGGGCGTGTTTGTGTGTGTGTGAGTGTATGTGTGTGTGCGTGTGTGCGTGCGTGTGTGTGTGTTTGTGAGTGTGTGTGTATGTATGTGTGTGTGTCCCTTCGGCTCGCAGAGATAAGAAAACAGCCGTGGCAAGAAAGCGATGCAAATCGTACGGGGCGACTAATGGATAGGAGTCGAGAGGCGAAGAGTGGGCGACTAATATGTAGGAGTCGAGAGGTGAAAAGTGTATGTGTGTGTGCGTGTGTGCGTGTGTGTGTGCGTGTGTGAGTATGTGTGTGTGTTAGTTCGGCTTGCAGAGATAAAAACACGACCGAGGCAAGAAGGCCCTGCCTATCGTAAGAGGCGACTAATAGGTAGGAGTCGAGAGGTGAAGAATGTATGTGTGTGTGCGTGTGGGCGTGTTTGTGTGTGTGTGAGTGTATGTGTGTGTGCGTGTGTGCGTGCGTGTGTGTGTGTGTTTGTGAGTGTGTGTGTATGTATGTGTGTGTGTGTCCCTTCGGCTCGCAGAGATAAGAAAACAGCCGTGGCAAGAAAGCGATGCAAATCGTACGGGGCGACTAATGGATAGGAGTCGAGAGGCGAAGAGTGGGCGACTAATAAGTAGGAGTCGAGAGGTGAAAAGTGTATGTGTGTGTGCGTGTGTGCGTGTGTGTGTGCGTGTGTGAGTATGTGTGTGTGTCCGTTCGGCTTGCAGTGATAAGAACACGGCCAAGGCAAGAAGGCCCTGCCTATCGTAAGAGGCGACTAATAGGTAGGAGTCGAGAGGTGAAGAATGTATGTGTGTGTGCGTGTGGGCGTGTTTGTGTGTGTGTGAGTGTATGTGTGTGTGCGTGTGTGCGTGCGTGTGTGTGTGTGTGTGTGTTTGTGAGTGTGTGTGTATGTATGTGTGTGTGTCCCTTCGGCTCGCAGAGATAAGAAAACAGCCGTGGCAAGAAGGCGATGCAAATCGTACAGGGCGACTAATGGGTAGGAGTCGAGATGTGAAGAGAGGGCGACTACTAAGTAGGAGTCGAGAGGTGAAGAGAGTATGTGTGTGGGTGCGTGTGTGCGTGTGTGTGTGCGTGTGTGTGTATGTGTGTGTGTCCGTTCGGCTCGCAGAGATAAGAACACGGCCGTGGCAAGAAGTCCCTGCCTGTCGTAAGAGGCGACTAATGAATAGGAGTCGAGAGGTGAAGAGTGTATGTGTCTTTGTGTGTGTGCGTATGTTTGTGCGTGTGTGAGTATATGTGTGTGTGTGTGTCCGTTTGGCGTGCAGAGATAAGAATACGGCCGAGGCAAGAACGCCCTGCCTGTCTTAAGAGGCGACTAATGGATATTAGTCGAGAGGTGGAGAGTGTGTGCGTGTGCGTGTACGTGTGCGTGTGCGTGTACGTGTGCGTGAGTGCGTGTGTGCCTGTGTGCGTGTGTTTGTGTGTGCGTGTGTGTGTGTGTCCGTTCGGCTTGCAGAGATAAGAACACGGCCGTGGCAAGAAGTCCCTGCCTGTCGTAAGAGGCGACTAATGGGTAGGAGTCGAGAGGTGAAGAGAGTACGTGAGTGTGTGCGTGTGTGGGTGTGTGTGTGTTTGTGCGTGTGTAAGTGTGTGTGTATGTTTGTGTGTGTCCATTCGGCTCGCAGAGATTAGAATACGGCCGAGGCAACAAGGCAATGCCTGTCGTAAGAGGCGACTAATGGGTAGGAGTCGAGAGGTGAAGAATGTATTTGTGTGTGTGTGTGTGTGCGTGTGTGTGCGTGTGTGCGTGCGTGTGTGTGTGAGTGTGTATATGTCCGTTCGGCTTGCAGAGATAAGAATACGGCCGAGGCAAGAATGCCCTGCCTGTCGTAAGTGGCGAGTAATTGGTAGGAGTCGAGAGGTGAAAAGTGTTTTTGTGTGTGTGCGTGTGTGTGCGTGTGTGCGTGCTTGTGTGTGTGAGTGTGTATGTGTCCGTTCGGCTTGCAGAGATAAGAATACGGCCGAGGCAAGAAGGCCCTGCCTGTCGTAAGTGGCGACTAATTGGTAGGAGTCGAGAGGTGAAGAGTGTATGTGTGTGTGTGTGTGTGTGTGCGTGTGTGGGTGTGTGTGTTTGTGCGTGTGTAAGTGTGTGTGTGTGTATGTATGCGTGTCCATTCGGCTCGCAGAGATTAGAATACGGCCGAGGCAACAAGGCAATGCCTGTCGTAAGAGGCAACTAATGGGTAGGAGTCGAGAGGTGAAGAGTGTATGTGTGTGTGTGCGTGTGTGCGTGTGTGTGTGCGTGTGTGAGTGTGTGTGTCCGGTCGGCTCGCAGTGATAAGGACACGTCCGTGCCAAGAAGGCCCTGCCTGTCGTAAGCGGCGACTAATGCGTAGGAGTCGAGAGGTGAAGAGTGTATGTGTGTAAGTGCGTGTGTGCGTGTGTGTGCGTGTGTGAGTGTGTGTGTGTGTCCAGTCGGCTCTCAGAGATAAGAACACGGCCGTGGCAAGAAGGCCCTGCCTTTCGTAAGAGGCGACTAATGGGTAGGAGTCGAGAGGTGAAGAGTGTATGTGTGTGTGAGTGTGCGTGTGTGTGCGTATGTGAGTGTGTGTGTGTATTTGTGTGTGTAAGTGTGTGTGTTTCAAGTCGGCTCGCAGAGATGAGAACACGGCCGTGGCAAGAAGGCCCTGCCTGTCGTAAGAGGCGACTAATGGGTAGGAGTCGAGAGGTGAAGAGTGTATGTGTGTGTGAGTGTGCGTGTGTGCGTGTGTGTGCATGTGTGAGTGTGTGTGTGTATTTGTGTGTGTGAGTGTGTGTGTCCAGTCGGCTCGCAGAGATACGAACACGGCCGTGGCAAGAAGGCCCTGCCTGTCGTAAGAGGCGACTAATGGGTAGGAGTCGAGTGGTGAAGAGTGTATATGTGTGTGCGTATGTGCGTGTGTGTGCGTGTGAGAGTGTGTGTGTATGTGTGTGTGTGTCAGTTCGGCTTGCAGACATAAGAGCACGACCGAGGCAAGAAGGCCCTGCCTATCGTAAGAGGCGACTAATAGGTAGGAGTCAAGAGGTGAAGAGTGTATGTGTGTGTGCGTGTGTGCGTGTGTGTGTGTGTATGTGTGTGTGTGTATCCCTTCGGCTCGCAGAGATAAGAATACGTCCGTGGCAATAAGGCCATGCTTGCTGTAAGGAGCGACTAATGGGTAGGAGTCGAGAGGTGAAGCGTGTATGTGTGTATGTGTGCACGTGTGTGTGTGTGTGTCCGTTCGGCTCACAGAGATAGGTATACGTCCGTGACAAGAAGGCCCTGCCTGTCTTAAGAGGCGACTAATGGATAGGAGTCGAGAGGTGGAGAGTGTGTGCGTGTGCGTGTGCGTGTGGGTGCGTGTGTAAGTGTGTGTGTATGTGTGTGTGTCTGTTTGGCTTGCAGAGATAAAAATACGGCAGAGGCAAGAAGGCCCTGCCTCTTGTAATGGGCGACTAATAAGTAGGAGTCGAGAGGTGAAGAGTGTATGTGTGTGTGTGTGCGTGTGTGCGTGTGTGTGTGCGTGTGTGAGTATGTGTGTGTGTCCGTTCGGCTTGCAGAGATAAGAACACCCCCAAGGCAAGAAGGCCCTGCCTGTCGTAAGAGGCGACTAATAGGTAGGAGTCGAGAGGTGAAGAATGTATGTGTGTGTGCGTGTGTACGTGTTTGTGTGTGTGTGAGTGTATGTGTGTGTGCGTGTGTGCGTGCGTGTGTCCGTGTGTAAGTATGTGTGTCCGTGTCCGTTCGTCTTGCAGAAATAAGAACACGGCCGAGGCAAGAAGGCCCTGCCTGTCGTGAGAGGCGACTAATAGGTAGGATTAGAGAGGTGAAGAATGTATGTGTGTGTGCGTGTGTGTGTGTGAGTGTGTGTGTGTATGTGTGTGTGTGTGTCCCTTCGCTCGCAGAGATAAGAAAAAAGCGGTGGCAAGAAGGCCATGCCTGTCGTAAGAGGCGACTAATGGATAGGAGTCGAGAGATGGAGAGTGTGTGCGTGTGCGTGTGCGTGTGCGTGTGTGTGTGCGTGTGTGTGTGTGTCCGTTTGGCTTGCAGAGATAAAAACACGGCCGTGGCAAGAAGTCCCTGCCTGTCGTAAGAGGAGAATAATGGGTAGAAGTCGAGAGGTGAATAGTGCATGTGTGCTTGCGTGTGTGTGTTTGTGTGTGAGTGTGTGTGTGTGTCCGTTCGGCTCGCAGAGATAAGAATGCGTTCGTGGCAAGAAGGCCCTGCCTGTCTTAAGAGGCGACTAATGGATGGGAGTCGAGAGGTGTAGAGTGTGTGCGTGTGCGTGAGCGTTTGTGTGTGCGTTTGTGCCTGTGTGCGTGTGTAAGTGTGTGTGTATGTGTGTGTGTCTGTTTGGCTTGCAGAGATAAGAATACGGCCGAGGCAAGAAGGCCCTGCCTGTCGTGAGAGGCGACTAATAGGTAGGATTAGAGAGGTGAAGAATGTATGTGTGTGCGTATGTGCGTGTTTGTGTGTGTGTGAGTGTATGTGTGTGTGCGTGTGTGCGTGCGTGTGTGCATGTGTGTGTGAATGTGTGTGTGTATGTGTGTGTGTGTGTCCCTTCGCTCGCAGAGATAAGAAAAAAGCGGTGGCAAGAAGGCCATGCCTGTCGTAAGAGGCGACTAATGGATAGGAGTCGAGAGGCGAAGAGTGGGCGACTAATATGTAGGAGTCGAGAGGTGAAAAGTGTATGTGTGTGTGCGTGTGTGCGTGTGTGTGTGCGTGTGTGAGTATGTGTGTGTGTTAGTTCGGCTTGCAGAGATAAAAACACGACCGAGGCAAGAAGGCCCTGCCTATCGTAAGAGGCGACTAATAGGTAGGAGTCGAGAGGTGAAGAATGTATGTGTGTGTGCGTGTGGGCGTGTTTGTGTGTGTGTGAGTGTATGTGTGTGTGCGTGTGTGCGTGCGTGTGTGTGTGTGTGTGTTTGTGAGTGTGTGTGTATGTATGTGTGTGTGTCCCTTCGGCTCGCAGAGATAAGAAAACAGCCGTGGCAAAAAAGCGATGCAAATCGTACGGGGCGACTAATGGATAGGAGTCGAGAGGCGAAGAGTGGACGACTAATAAGTAGGAGTCGAGAGGTGAAAAGTGTATGTGTGTAAGCGTGTGTGCGTGTGTGTGTGCGTGTGTGAGTATGTGTGTGTGTCCGTTCGGCTTGCAGTGATAAGAACACGGCCAAGGCAAGAAGGCCCTGCCTAAAGTAAGAGGCGACTAATAGGTAGGAGTCGAGAGGTGAAGAATGTATGTGTGTGTGCGTGTGGGCGTGTTTGTGTGTGTGTGAGTGTATGTGTGTGTGCGTGTGTGCGTGCGTGTGTGTGTGTGTGTGTGTGTTTGTGAGTGTGTGTGTATGTATGTGTGTGTGTCCCTTCGGCTCGCAGAGATAAGAAAACAGCCGTGGCAAGGAGGCGATGCAAATCGTACGGGGCGACTAATGGGTAGGAGTCGAGATGTGAAGAGAGGGCGACTACTAAGTAGGAGTCGAGAGGTGAAGAGAGTATGTGTGTGGGTGCGTGTGTGCGTGTGTGTGTGCGTGTGTGTATATGTGTGTGTGTCCGTTCGGCTCGCAGAGATAAGAACACGGCCGTGGCAAGAAGTCCCTGCCTGTCGTAAGAGGCGACTAATGAATAGGAGTCGAGAGGTGAAGAGTGTATGTGTCTTTGTGTGTGTGCGTGTGTTTGTGCGTGTGTGAGTATATGTGTGTGTATGTGTGTGTGTGTGTCCGTTTGGCGTGCAGAGATAAGAATACGGCCGAGGCAAGAACGCCCTGCCTGTCTTAAGAGGCGACTAATGGATATTAGTCGAGAGGTGGAGAGTGTGTGCGTGTGCGTGTACGTGTGCGTGAGTGCGTGTGTGCCTGTGTGCGTGTGTTTGTGTGTGCGTGTGTGTGTGTCCGTTCGGCTTGCAGAGATAAGAACACGGCCGTGGCAAGAAGTCCCTGCCTGTCGTAAGAGGCGACTAATGGGTAGGAGTCGAGAGGTGAAGAGAGTACGTGAGTGTGTGCGTGTGTGGGTGTGTGTGTGTTTGTGCGTGTGTAAGTGTGTGTGTGTGTATGTTTGTGTGTGTCCATTCGGCTCGCAGAGATTAGAATACGGCCGAGGCAACAAGGCAATGCCTGTCGTAAGAGGCGACTAATGGGTAGGAGTCGAGAGGTGAAGAATGTATTTGTGTGTGTGTGTGCGTGTATGTGCGTGTGTGCGTGCGTGTGTGTGTGAGTGTGTATATGTCCGTTCGGCTTGCAGAGATAAGAATACGGCCGAGGCAAGAATGCCTTGCCTGTCGTAAGTGGCGACTAATTGGTAGGAGTCGAGAGGTGAAAAGTGTTTTTGTGTGTGTGCGTGTGTGTGCGTGTGTGCGTGCTTGTGTGTGTGGGTGTGTATATGTCCGTTCGGCTTGCAGAGATAAGAATACGGCCGAGGCAAGAAGGCCCTGCCTGTCGTAAGTGGCGACTAATTGGTAGGAGTCGAGAGGTGAAGAGTGTATGTGTGTGTGTGTGTGTGTGTGTGTGTGCGTGTGTGGGTGTGTGTGTGTTTGTGCGTGTGTAAGTGTGTGTGTGTGTATGTATGCGTGTCCATTCGGCTCGCAGAGATTAGAATACGGCCGAGGCAAGAAGGCCATGCCTGTCGTAAGAGGCAACTAATGGGTAGGAGTCGAGAGGTGAAGAGTGTATGTGTGAGTGTGCGTGTGTGCGTGTGTGTGTGCGTGTGTGAGTGTGTGTGTCCGGTCGGCTCGCAGTGATAAGGACACGTCCGTGCCAAGAAGGCCCTGCCTGTCGTAAGCGGCGACTAATGCGTAGGAGTCGAGAGGTGAAGAGTGTATGTGTGTAAGTGCGTGTGTGCGTGTGTGTGCGTGTGTGAGTGTGTGTGTGTGTCCAGTCGGCTCTCAGAGATAAGAACACGGCCGTGGCAAGAAGGCCCTGCCTTTCTTAAGAGGCGACTAATGGGTAGGAGTCGAGAGGTGAAGAGTTTATGTGTGTGTGAGTGTGCGTGTGTGTGCGTGTGTGAGTGTGTGTGTGTATTTGTGTGTGTGAGTGTGTGTGTGTCAAGTCGGCTCGCAGAGATAAGAACACGGCCGTGGCAAGAAGGCCCTGCCTGTCGTAAGAGGCGACTAATGGGTAGGAGTCGAGAGGTGAAGAGTGTATGTGTGTGTGAGTGTGCGTGTGTGCGTGTGTGTGCATGTGTGAGTGTGTGTGTGTATTTGTGTGTGTGAGTGTGTGTGTCCAGTCGGCTCGCAGAGATACGAACACGGCCGTGGCAAGAAGGCCCTGCCTGTCGTAAGAGGCGACTAATGGGTAGGAGTCGAGTGGTGAAGAGTGTATATGTGTGTGCGTATGTGCGTGTGTGTGCGTGTGAGAGTGTGTGTGTATGTGTGTGTGTGTCAGTTCGGCTTGCAGAGATAAGAGCACGACCGAGGCAAGAAGGCCCTGCCTATCGTAAGAGGCGACTAATAGGTAGGAGTCAAGAGGTGAAGAGTGTATGTGTGTGTGTGCGTGTGTGCGTGTGTGTGTGTGTATGTGTGTGTGTATCCCTTCGGCTCGCAGAGATAAGAATACGTCCGTGGCAATAAGGCCATGCTTGCTGTAAGGAGCGATTAATGGGTAGGAGTCGAGAGGTGAAGCGTGTATGTGTGTATGTGTGCAAGTGTGTGTGTGTGTGTCCGTTCGGCTCGCAGAGATAGGTATAAGTACGTGGCAAAAAGGCCCTGTCTGTCTTAAGAGGCGACTAATGGATAGGAGTCGAGAGGTGGAGAGTGTGTGCGTGTGCGTGTGCGTGTGGGTGCGTGTGTAAGTGTGTGTGTATGTGTGTGTGTCTGTTTGGCTTGCAGAGATAAAAATACGGCAGAGGCAAGAAGGCCCTGCCTCTTGTAATGGGCGACTAATAAGTAGGAGTCGAGAGGTGAAGAGTGTATGTGTGTGTGCGTGTGTGCGTGTGTGTGTGCGTGTGTGAGTATGTGTGTGTGTGTCCCTTCGCTCGCAGAGATAAGAAAAAAGCGGTGGCAAGAAGGCCATGCCTGTCGTAAGAGGCGACTAATGGATAGGAGTCGAGAGGTAGAGAGTGTGTGCGTGTGTGTGTGCGTGTGCGTGTGTGTGTGTGTTCGTGTGTGTGTGTGTCCGTTTGGCTTGCAGAGATAAAAACACGGCCGTGGCAAGAAGTCCCTGCCTGTCGTATGAGGAGAATAATGGGTAGGAGTCGAGAGGTGAAGAGTGTATGTGTGTGTGCGTGTGTGCGTGCGTGTGTGAGTGTGTGTGTGTATGTGTGTGTGTCAGTGTGTGTGTGTGTCCGGTCGGCTCGCAGAGATGAGAACTCGGCCGTGGCAAGAAGTCACTGCCTGTCGTTAAGAGGCAACTAATGGGTAGGAGTCTAGAGGTGAAGAGTGTATGTGTGTGTGTGTGCTTGTGTGCGTGTGTGTGCGTGTGTAAGTGTGTGTGTATGTGTGTGTGTCTGTTTGGCTTGCAGAGATAAGAATACGGCCGAGGCAAGAAGGCCCTGCCTGTCGTGAGAGGCGACTAATAGGTAGGATTAGAGAGGCGAAGAATGTATGTGTGTGCGTATGTGCGTGTTTGTGTGTGTGTGAGTGTATGTGTGTGTGCGTGTGTGCGTGCCTGTGTGCATGTGTGTGTGAGTGTGTGTGTGTATGTGTGTGTGTGTGTCCCTTCGCTCGCAGAAATAAGAAAAAAGCGGTGGCAAGAAGGCCATGCCTGTCGTAAGAGGCGACTAATGGGTAGGAGTCGAGAGGTGAAGAGTGTATGTGTGAGTGTGCGTGTGTGCGTGTGTGTGTGCGTGTGTGAGTGTGTGTGTCCGGTCGGCTCGCAGTGATAAGGACACGTCCGTGCCAAGAAGGCCCTGCCTGTCGTAAGCGGCGACTAATGCGTAGGAGTCGAGAGGTGAAGAGTGTATGTGTGTAAGTGCGTGTGTGCGTGTGTGTGCGTGTGTGAGTGTGTGTGTGTGTCCAGTCGGCTCTCAGAGATAAGAACACGGCCGTGGCAAGAAGGCCCTGCCTTTCGTAAGAGGCGACTAATGGGTAGGAGTCGAGAGGTGAAGAGTGTATGTGTGTGTGAGTGTGCGTGTGTGTGCGTGTGTGAGTGTGTGTCTATTTGTGTGTGTGAGTGTGTGTGTGTCAAGTCGGCTCGCAGAGATAAGAACACGGCCGTGGCAAGAAGGCCCTGCCTGTCGTAAGAGGCGACTAATGGGTAGGAGTCGAGAGGTGAAGAGTGTATGTGTGTGTGAGTGTGCGTGTGTGCGTGTGTGTGCATGTGTGAGTGTGTGTGTGTATTTGTGTGTGTGAGTGTGTGTGTCCAGTCGGCTCGCAGAGATACGAACACGGCCGTGGCAAGAAGGCACTGCCTGTCGTAAGAGGCGACTAATGGGTAGGAGTCGAGTGGTGAAGAGTGTATATGTGTGTGCGTATGTGCGTGTGTGTGCGTGTGAGAGTGTGTGTGTATGTGTGTGTGTGTCAGTTCGGCTTGCAGAGATAAGAGCACGACCGAGGCAAGAAGGCCCTGCCTATCGTAAGAGGCGACTAATAGGTAGGAGTCAAGAGGTGAAGAGTGTATGTGTGTGTGTGCGTGTGTGCGTGTGTGTGTGTGTATGTGTGTGTGTATCCCTTCGGCTCGCAGAGATAAGAATACGTCCGTGGCAATAAGGCCATGCTTGCTGTAAGGAGCGATTAATGGGTAGGAGTCGAGAGGTGAAGCGTGTATGTGTGTATGTGTGCAAGTGTGTGTGTGTGTGTCCGTTCGGCTCGCAGAGATAGGTATAAGTACGTGGCAAAAAGGCCCTGCCTGTCTTAAGAGGCGACTAATGGATAGGAGTCGAGAGGTGGAGAGTGTGTGCGTGTGCGTGTGCGTGTGGGTGCGTGTGTAAGTGTGTGTGTATGTGTGTGTGTCTGTTTGGCTTGCAGAGATAAAAATACGGCAGAGGCAAGAAGGCCCTGCCTCTTGTAATGGGCGACTAATAAGTAGGAGTCGAGAGGTGAAGAGTGTATGTGTGTGTGTGCGTGTGTGCGTGTGTGTGTGCGTGTGTGAGTATGTGTGTGTGTGTCCCTTCGCTCGCAGAGATAAGAAAAAAGCGGTGGCAAGAAGGCCATGCCTGTCGTAAGAGGCGACTAATGGATAGGAGTCGAGAGGTAGAGAGTGTGTGCGTGTGTGTGTGCGTGTGCGTGTGTGTGTGTGTTCGTGTGTGTGTGTCCGTTTGGCTTGCAGAGATAAAAACACGGCCGTGGCAAGAAGTCCCTGCCTGTCGTAAGAGGAGAATAATGGGTAGGAGTCGAGAGGTGAAGAGTGTATGTGTGTGTGCGTGTGTGCGTGCGTGTGTGAGTGTGTGTGTGTATGTGTGTGTGTCAGTGTGTGTGTGTGTCCGGTCGGCTCGCAGAGATGAGAACTCGGCCGTGGCAAGAAGTCACTGCCTGTCGTTAAGAGGCAACTAATGGGTAGGAGTCTAGAGGTGAAGAGTGTATGTGTGTGTGTGTGCTTGTGTGCGTGTGTGTGCGTGTGTAAGTGTGTGTGTATGTGTGTGTGTCTGTTTGGCTTGCAGAGATAAGAATACGGCCGAGGCAAGAAGGCCCTGCCTGTCGTGAGAGGCGACTAATAGGTAGGATTAGAGAGGTGAAGAATGTATGTGTGTGCGTATGTGCGTGTTTGTGTGTGTGTGTGAGTGTATGTGTGTGTGCGTGTGTGCGTGCGTGTGTGCATGTGTGTGTGAGTGTGTGTGTGTATGTGTGTGTGTGTGTCCCTTCGCTCGCAGAAATAAGAAAAAAGCGGTGGCAAGAAGGCCATGCCTGTCGTAAGAGGCAACTAATGGATAGGAGTCGAGAGGTGGAGAGTGTGTGCGTGTGCGGGTGCGTGTGCGTGTGTGTGTGTGTGAGTGTGTGTGTGTCCGTTTGGCTTGCAGAGATAAGAACACGGCCGTGGCAAGAAGGCACTGCCTGTCGTTAAGAGGCGACTAATGGGTAGGAGTCGAGAGGTGAAGAGTGTATGTGTGTGTGTGCGTGTGTGCGTGTGTGTGCGTGTGTGTGTATGTGTGTGTGTGTCTGTTTGGCTTGCAGAGATAAGAATACGGCCGAGGCAAGAAGGTCCTGCCTCTTGTAAGGGGCGACTACTAAGTAGGAGTCGAGAGGTGAAGAGTGTATGTGTGTATGCGTGTGTGCGTGTGTGAGTATGTGTGTGTGTTAGTTCGGTTTGCAGAGATAAGAGCACAACCGAGGCAAGAAGGCCCTGCCTATCGTAAGAGGCGACTAATAGGTAGGAGTCGAGAGGTGAAGAGTGTATGTGTGTGTGTGCGTGTGTGCGTGTGTGTGCGTGTGAGCGTGCGTGTGTGTGTGAGTGTGTGTGTGTCCGTTCGGCTTGCAGAGATAAGAATACGGCCGAGGCAAGAAGGCCCTGCCTGTCGTAAGTGGCGACTAATTGGTAGGAGTCGAGAGGTGTAGAGTGTATGTGTGTGTGAGTTTGCGTGTGTGTGCGTGTGTGAGTGTGTGTGTGTATTTGTGTGTGTGAGTGTGTGTGTGTCCAGTCGGCTCGCAGAGATAAGAACACGGCCGTGGCAAGAAGGCCCTGCCTGTCGTAAGAGGCGATTAATGGGTAGGAGTCGAGAGGTGAAGAGTGTATGTGTGTGTGAGTGTGCGTGTGTGCGTGTGTGTGCGTGTGTGAGTGTGTGTGTGTATTTGTGTGTGTGAGTGTATGTGTCCAGTCGGCTCGCAGAAATAAGAACACGGCCGTGGCAAGAAGGCCCTGCCTGTCGTAAGAGGCGACTAATGGGTAGGAGTCGAGTGGTGAAGAGTGTATATGTGTGTGCGTATGTGCGTGTGAGTGCGTGTGAGAGTGTGTGTGTATGTGTGTGTGTGTCCGTTCGGCTTGCAGAGATAAGAGCACGACCGAGGCAAGAAGGCCCTGCCTATCGTAAGAGGCGACTAATAGGTAGGATTCGAGAGGTGAAGAATGTATGTGTGTGTGCGTGTGTGCGTGTTTGTGTGTGTGTGAGTGTATGTGTGCGTGCGTGTGTGCGTGAGTGTGTGAGTATGTGTGTGTGTATGTGTGTGTGTGTATGTGTGTGTATGTGTGTGTGTATCCCTTCGGCTCGCAGAGATAAGAATACGTCCGTGGCAGGAAGGCCATGCTTGCTGTAAGGAGCGACTAATGGGTAGTAGTCGATAGGTGAAGCGTGTATGTGTGTGTGTGTATGTGTGCAAGTGTGTGTGTGTGTCCGTTCGGCTCGCTAAGATAGGTATACGTCCGTGGCAAGAAGGCCCTGCCTGTCTTAAGAGGCGACTAATGGATAGGAATCGAGAGGTAGAGAGTGTGTGCGTGTGCGTGTGCGTGTGCGTGTGCGTGTGTGTGTGTGTTCGTGTGTGTGTGTGTGTGTCCGTTTGGCTTGCAGAGATAAAAACACGGCCGTGGCAAGAAGTCCCTGCCTGTCGTAAGAGGAGAATAATGGGTAGGAGTCGAGAGGTGAAGAGTGTATGTGTGTGTGTGTGTGCTTGTGTGCGTGTGTGTGCGTGTGTAAGTGTGTGTGTATGTGTGTGTGTCTGTTTGGCTTGCAGAGATAGGAATACGGCCGAGGCAAGAAGGCCCTGCCTGTCGTGAGAGGCGACTAATAGGTAGGATTAGAGAGGTGAAGAATGTATGTGTGTGCGTATGTGCGTGTTTGTGTGTGTGTGAGTGTATGTGTGTGTGCGTGTGTGCGTGCGTGTGTGCATGTGTGTGTGAGTGTGTGTGTGTATGTGTGTGTGTGTGTGTCCCTTCGCTCGCAGAAATAAGAAAAAAGCGGTGGCAAGAAGGCCATGCCTGTCGTAAGAGGCGACTAATGGATAGGAGTCGAGAGGTGGAGAGTGTGTGCGTGTGCGGGTGCGTGTGCGTGTGTGTGTGTGTGAGTGTGTGTGTGTCCGTTTGGCTTGCAGAGAAAAGAACACGGCCGTGGCAAGAAGTCCCTGCCTGTCGTAAGAGGAGAATAATGGGTAGGAGTCGAGAGGTGAAGAGTGTATGTATGTGTGTGCGTGTGTGCGTGCGTGTGTGAGTGTGTGTGTGTATGTGTGTGTGTCAGTGTGTGTGTGTGTCTGGTCGGCTCGCAGAGATGAGAACACGGCCGTGGCAAGAAGGCACTGCCTGTCGTTAAGAGGCGACTAATGGGTAGGAGTCGAGAGGTGAAGAGTGTATGTGTGTGTGTGCGTGTGTGCGTGTGTGTGCGTGTGTGTGTATGTGTGTGTGTGTCTGTTTGGCTTGCAGAGATAAGAATACGGCCGAGGCAAGAAGGTCCTGCCTCTTGTAAGGGGCGACTAATAAGTAGGAGTCGAGAGGTGAAGAGTGTATGTGTGTGTGCGTGTGTGCGTGTATGTGTGTTTGTGCGTGTGTGAGTGTGTGTGTATGAGTGTGTGTGTCCGTTCGGCTTGCAGAGATATGAATACGGCCGGGGCAAGAAGGCCCTGCCTCTCGTAAGAGGCGACTAAAAGGTAGGGGTCGAGAGGTGAAGAGTGTATGTGTGTGTGTGTGTGTGGGTGTGTGTGTTTGTCCGCTCGGCTCGCAGAGATAAGATTACGGCCGTGGCAAGAAGGCCCTACCTGTCTTAAGAGGCGGCTAATGGATAGGAGTCGAGAGGTGGAGAGTGTGTGCGTGTGCGTGTGCGTGTGCGTGGGTGCGTGTGTGTGCGTGTGTGCGTGTGTGTGTGTGTTTGTGTGTGCGTGTGTGCGTGCGTGTGTGTGTGTGTTTGTGAGTGTGTGTGTATGTATGTGTGTGTGTCCCTTCGGCTCGCAGAGATAAGAAAACAGCCGTGGCAAGAAAGCGATGCAAATCGTACGGGGCGACTAATGGATAGGAGTCGAGAGGCGAAGAGTGGGCGACTAATAAGTAGGAGTCGAGAGGAGAAAAGTGTATGTGTGTGTGCGTGTGTGCGTGTGTGTGTGCGTGTGTGAGTATGTGTGTGTGTCCGTTCGGCTTGCAGTGATAAGAAAACAGCCGTGGCAAGAAGGCGATGCAAATCGTACGGGGCGACTAATGGGTAGGAGTCGAGATGTGAAGAGTGGGCGACTAATAAGTAGGAGTCGAGAGGTGAAGAGAGTATGTGTGTGGGTGCGTGTGTGCGTGTGTGTGTGCGTGTGTGTGTATGTGTGTGTGTCCGTTCGGCTCGCAGAGATAAGAACACGGCCGTGGCAAGAAGTCCCTGCCTGTCGTAAGAGGCGACTAAAGAATAGGAGTCGAGAGGTGAAGAGTGTATGTGTCGTTGTGTGTGTGCGTGTGTTTGTGCGTGTGTGAGTATGTGTGTGTATGTGTGTGTGTGTGTCCGTTTGGCTTGCAGAGATAAGAATACGGCCGAGGCAAGAGCGCCCTGCCTGTCGTAAGAGGCGACTAATGGATATTAGTCGAGAGGTGGAGAGTGTGTGCGTGTGCGTGTACGTGTGCGTGTGTGCGTGTGTGCCTGTGTGCGTGTGTTTGTGTGTGCGTGTGTGTGTGTGTGTCCTTTCGGCTCGCAGAGATAAGAATACGTCCGTGGCAAGAAGGCCCTGCCTGTCTTAAGAGGCGACTAATGGATAGGAATCGAGAGGTGGAGAATGTGTGCGTGTGCGTGAGTGCATGTGTGCCTGTGTGCGTGCGTTTGTGTGTGCGTGTGTGTGTGTGTCCGTTCGGCTTGCAGAGATAAGAACACGACCGTGGCAAGAAGTCCCTGCCTGTCGTAAGAGGCGACTAATGGGTAGGAGTCGAGAGGTGAAAAGAGTACGTGAGTGTGTGCGTGTGTGAGTGTGTGTGTATGTGTGTGTGTGTGTCCGTCTGGCTTGCAGAGGTAAGAATACGGCCAAGGCAAGAAGACCCTGCCAGTTGTAAGGGGCGAATAATAGGTAGGAGTCGAGAGGTGAAGAGTGTATGTGTGTGTGCGTGTGTGCGTGTGTGTGTGCGTGTGTGAGTATGTGTGTGTGTCCGTTTGGCTTGCAGAGATAAGAACACGGCCGTGGCAAGAAGTCCCTGCCTGTCGTAAGAGGAGAATAATGGGTAGGAGTCGAGAGGTGAAGAGTGTATGTGTGTGTGTGTGTGTGCGTGTGTGCGTGTGTGGGCGTGTGTGAGTGTGTGTGTATGTGTGTGTGTCCGTTTGGCTTGCAGAGATAAGAATACGGCCGAGGCCAGAAGGCCCTGCTTATCGTAAGAGGCGACTAAAAGGTAGGGGTCGAGAGGTGAAGAGTGTATGTGTGTGTGTGTGTGTGTGTGAGTGTGTGTGTTTGTCCGCTCGGCTCGCAGAGATAAGATTACGGCCGTGGCAAGAAGGCCCTACCTGTCTTAAGAGGCGGCTAATGGATAGGAGTCGGGAGGTGGAGAGTGTGTGCGTGTGCGTGTGCGTGTGCGTGGGTGCGTGTGTGTGCGTGTGTGCGTGTGTGTGTGTGTTTGTGTGTGCGTGTGTGTGTGTCCGTTCGGCTTGCAGAGATAAGAACACGGCCGTGGCAAGAAGTCCCTGCCTGTCGTAAAAGGAGAATAATGGGTAGAAGTCGAGAGGTGAATAGTGTATGTGTGCTTGCGTGTGTGTGTTTGTGTGTGAGTGTGTGTGCGTGTGTGAGTGTGTGTGTATGTGTGTGTGTCCGTCTGGCTTGCAGAGGTAAGAATACGGCCAAGGCAAGAAGACCCTGCCAGTTGTAAGGGGCGACTAATAGGTAGGAGTCGAGAGGTGAAGAGTGTATGTGTGTGTGCGTGTGTGCGTGTGTGTGTGCGTGTGTAAGTATGTGTGTGTGTCCGTTCGGCTTGCAGAGATAAGAACACGGCCGTGGCAAGAAGTCCCTGCCTATCGTAAGAGGCGACTAATAGGTAGGAGTCGAGAGGTGAAGAATGTATGTGTGTGTGCGTGTGGGCGTGTTTGTGTGTGTGTGAGTGTATGTGTGTGTGCGTGTGTGCGTGCGTGTGTGTGTGTTTGTGAGTGTGTGTGTATGTATGTGTGTGTGTCCCTTCGGCTCGCAGAGATAAGAAAACAGCCGTGGCAAGAAAGCGATGCAAATCGTACGGGGCGACTAATGGATAGGAGTCGAGAGGCGAAGAGTGGGCGACTAATATGTAGGAGTCGAGAGGTGAAAAGTGTATGTGTGTGTGCGTGTGTGCGTGTGTGTGTGCGTGTGTGAGTATGTGTGTGTGTTAGTTCGGCTTGCAGAGATAAAAACACGACCGAGGCAAGAAGGCCCTGCCTATCGTAAGAGGCGACTAATAGGTAGGAGTCGAGAGGTGAAGAATGTATGTGTGTGTGCGTGTGGGCGTGTTTGTGTGTGTGTGAGTGTATGTGTGTGTGCGTGTGTGCGTGCGTGTGTGTGTGTGTTTGTGAGTGTGTGTGTATGTATGTGTGTGTGTCCCTTCGGTTCGCAGAGATAAGAAAACAGCCGTGGCAAGAAAGCGATGCAAATCGTACGGGGCGACTAATGGATAGGAGTCGAGAGGCGAAGAGTGGGCGACTAATAAGTAGGAGTCGAGAGGTGAAAAGTGTATGTGTGTGTGCGTGTGTGCGTGTGTGTGTGCGTGTGTGAGTATGTGTGTGTGTCCGTTCGGCTCGCAGAGATAAGAACACGGCCGTGGCAAGAAGTCCCTGCCTGTCGTAAGAGGCGACTAATGAATAGGAGTCGAGAGGTGAAGAGTGTATGTGTCTTTGTGTGTGTGCGTGTGTTTGTGAGTATATGTGTGTGTATGTGTGTGTGTGTGTCCGTTTGGCTTGCAGAGATAAGAATACGGCCGAGTCAAGAACGCCCTGCCTGTCTTAAGAGGCGACTAATAGATATTAGTCGAGAGGTGGAGAGTGTGTGCGTGTGCGTGTACGTGTGCGTGAGTGCGTGTGTGCCTGTGTGCGTGTGTTTGTGTGTGCGTGTGTGTGTGTGTGTCCGATCGACTTGCAGAGATAAGAACACGGCCGTGGCAAGAAGTCCCTGCCTGTCGTAAGAGGCGACTAATGGGTACGAGTCGAGAGGTGAAGAGAGTACGTGAGTGTGTGCGTGTGTGGGTGTGTGTGTGTTTGTGCGTGTGTAAGTGTGTGTGTGTATGTTTGTGTGTGTCCATTCGGCTCGCAGAGATTAGAATACGGCCGAGGCAACAAGGCAATGCCTGTCGTAAGAGGCGACTAATGGGTAGGAGTCGAGAGGTGAAGAATGTATTTGTGTGTGTGTGTGTGTGCGTGTGTGTGCGTGTGTGCGTGCGTGTGTGTGTGTGAGTGTGTATATGTCCGTTCGGCTTGCAGAGATAAGAATACGGCCGAGGCAAGAATGCCCTGCCTGTCGTAAGTGGCGACTAATTGGTAGGAGTCGAGAAGTGAAAAGTGTTTTTGTGTGTGTGCGTGTGTGTGCGTGTGTGCGTGCTTGTGTGTGTGAGTATGTATGTGTCCGTTCGGCTTGCAGAGATAAGAATACGGCCGAGGCAAGAAGGCCCTGCCTGTCGTAAGTGGCGACTAATTGGTAGGAGTCGAGAGGTGAAGAGTGTATGTGTGTGTGTGTGCGTGTGCGTTTGCGTGTGTGCGTTTGTGCCTGTGTGCGTGTGTTTGTGTGTGCGTGTGTGTGTGTCCGGTCGGCTCGCTGAAATGAGAACACGGCCGTGGCAAGAAGGCCCTGCTTGTCGTAAGAGGCGACTAATGGGTAGGAGTCGAGAGGTGAAGAGTGTATTTGTGTGTGTGTGCGTGTGTGCGTGTGTGTGCGTGTGTGTGTGAGTGTGTGTGTGTCCGTTCGGCTCGCAGAGATAAGAACACGGCTGTGGCAAGAAGTCCCTGCCTGTCGTAAGAGGCGACTAATGAATAGGAGTCGAGAGGTGAAGAGTGTATGTGTCTGTGTGTGTTCGTGTGTTTGTGCGTGTGTGAGTGTGTGTCTGTATGTGTGTGTGTGTGTGTGTGTCCGTTTAGCTTGCAGAGATAAGAATACGGCCGAGGCAAGAAGGCCCTGCCTGTCTTAAGAGGCGACTAATGGATAGGAGTCGAGAGGTGGAGAGTGTGTGCGTGTGCGTGTACGTGTGCGTGTGTGCGTGTGTGCCTGTGTGCGTGTGTTTGTCTGTGCGTGTGTGTGTGTGTCCGTTTGACTCGCAGAGATAAGAACACGGCTGTGGCAAGAAGTCCTTGCCTGTCGTAAGAGGCGACTAATGAATAGGAGTCGAGAGGTGAAGAGTGTATGTGTCTGTGTGTGTGCGTGTGTTTGTGCGTGTGTGAGTGTGTGTCTGTATGTGTGTGTGTGTGTCCGTTTGGCTTGCAGAGATAAGAATACGTCCGTGGCAAGAAGGCCCTGCCTGTCTTAAGAGGCGACTAATGGATAGGAATCGAGAGGTGGAGAGTGTGTGCGTGTGTGCGTGTGTGCGTGTGTGCGTGTGTGCCTGTGTGCGTGTTTTTGTGTGTGCGTGTGTGTGTGTCCGTTCGGCTTGCAGAGATAAGAACACGGCCGTGGCAAGAAGTCCCTGCCTGTCGTAAGAGGAGAATAATGGGTAGAAGTCGAGAGGTGAATAGTGCATGTGTGCTTGCGTGTGTGTGTTTGTGTGTGAGTGTGTGTGTGTGTCCGTTCGGCTCGCAGAGATAAGAATGCGTTCGTGGCAAGAAGGCCCTGCCTGTCTTAAGAGGCGACTAATGGATGGGAGTCGAGAGGTGTAGAGTGTGTGCGTGTGCGTGAGCGTTTGTGTGTGCGTTTGTGCCTGTGTGCGTGTGTTTTTGTGTGCGTGTATGTGTGTGTCCGGTCGGCTCGCTGAAATGAGAACACGGCCGTGGCAAGAAGGCCCTGCCTGTCGTAAGAGGCGACTAATGGGTAGGAGTCGAAAGGTGAAGAGGGTATGTGAGTGTGTGCGTGTGTGGGTGTGTGTGTGTTTGTGCGTGTGTAAGTGTGTGTGTGTATGTTTGTGTGTGTCCATTCGGCTCGCAGAGATTAGAATACGGCCGAGGCAACAAGGCAATGCCTGTCGTAAGAGGCGACTAATGGGTAGGAGTCGAGAGGTGAAGAATGTATTTGTGTGTGTGTGTGTGTGCGTGTGTGTGCGTGTGTGCGTGCGTGTGTGTGTGTGAGTGTGTATATGTCCGTTCGGCTTGCAGAGATAAGAATACGGCCGAGGCAAGAATGCCCTGCCTGTCGTAAGTGGCGACTAATTGGTAGGAGTCGAGAAGTGAAAAGTGTTTTTGTGTGTGTGCGTGTGTGTGCGTGTGTGCGTGCTTGTGTGTGTGAGTGTGTATGTGTCCGTTCGGCTTGCAGAGATAAGAATACGGCCGAGGCAAGAAGGCCCTGCCTGTCGTAAGTGGCGACTAATTGGTAGGAGTCGAGAGGTGAAGAGTGTATGTGTGTGTGTGTGCGTGTGCGTTTGCGTGTGTGCGTTTGTGCCTGTGTGCGTGTGTTTGTGTGTGCGTGTGTGTGTGTGTCCGGTCGGCTCGCTGAAATGAGAACACGGCCGTGGCAAGAAGGCCCTGCTTGTCGTAAGAGGCGACTAATGGGTAGGAGTCGAGAGGTGAAGAGTGTATTTGTGTGTGTGTGCGTGTGTGCGTGTGTGTGCGTGTGTGTGTGAGTGTGTGTGTGTCCGTTCGGCTCGCAGAGATAAGAACACGGCTGTGGCAAGAAGTCCCTGCCTGTCGTAAGAGGCGACTAATGAATAGGAGTCGAGAGGTGAAGAGTGTATGTGTCTGTGTGTGTGCGTGTGTTTGTGCGTGTGTGAGTGTGTGTCTGTATGTGTGTGTGTGTGTGTGTGTCCGTTTAGCTTGCAGAGATAAGAATACGGCCGAGGCAAGAAGGCCCTGCCTGTCTTAAGAGGCGACTAATGGATAGGAGTCGAGAGGTGGAGAGTGTGTGCGTGTGCGTGTACGTGTGCGTGTGTGCGTGTGTGCCTGTGTGCGTGTGTTTGTCTGTGCGTGTGTGTGTGTGTCCGTTTGACTCGCAGAGATAAGAACACGGCTGTGGCAAGAAGTCCTTGCCTGTCGTAAGAGGCGACTAATGAATAGGAGTCGAGAGGTGAAGAGTGTATGTGTCTGTGTGTGTGCGTGTGTTTGTGCGTGTGTGAGTGTGTGTCTGTATGTGTGTGTGTGTGTCCGTTTGGCTTGCAGAGATAAGAATACGTCCGTGGCAAGAAGGCCCTGCCTGTCTTAAGAGGCGACTAATGGATAGGAATCGAGAGGTGGAGAGTGTGTGCGTGTGTGCGTGTGTGCGTGTGTGCGTGTGTGCCTGTGTGCGTGTTTTTGTGTGTGCGTGTGTGTGTGTCCGTTCGGCTTGCAGAGATAAGAACACGGCCGTGGCAAGAAGTCCCTGCCTGTCGTAAGAGGAGAATAATGGGTAGAAGTCGAGAGGTGAATAGTGCATGTGTGCTTGCGTGTGTGTGTTTGTGTGTGAGTGTGTGTGTGTGTCCGTTCGGCTCGCAGAGATAAGAATGCGTTCGTGGCAAGAAGGCCCTGCCTGTCTTAAGAGGCGACTAATGGATGGGAGTCGAGAGGTGTAGAGTGTGTGCGTGTGCGTGAGCGTTTGTGTGTGCGTTTGTGCCTGTGTGCGTGTGTTTTTGTGTGCGTGTATGTGTGTGTCCGGTCGGCTCGCTGAAATGAGAACACGGCCGTGGCAAGAAGGCCCTGCCTGTCGTAAGAGGCGACTAATGGGTAGGAGTCGAGAGGTGAAGAGGGTATGTGAGTGTGTGCGTGTGTGCGTGTGTGTGCGTGTGTGCGTGCGTGTGTGTGTGAGTGTGTGTGTGTCCGTTCGGCTTTCAAAGATAAGAATACGGCCGAGGCAAGAAGGCTATGCCTGTCGTAAGAGGCGACTAATGGGTAGGAGTCGAGAGGTGAAAAGTGTATTTGTGTGTGTGCGTGTGTGTGCATGTGTGCGTGCTTGTGTGTGTGAGTGTGTGTGTGTCCGTTCGGCTTGCAGAGATAAGAATACGGCCGAGGCAAGAAGGCCCTGCCTGTCTTAAGAGGTGACTAATGGATAGGAGTCGAGAGGTGGAGAGTGTGTGCGTGTGCGTGTGCGTGTGTGCATGTGTGTGTGCGTGTGAGCGTGCGTGTGTGTGTGAGTGTGTGTGTATGTCCGTTCGGCTCTCAGAGATAAGAACATGGCCGAGGCAAGAAGGCCCTGCCTGTCTTAAGAGGTGACTAATGGATAGGAGTCGAGAGGTTGAGAGTTTGTGCGTGTGCGTGTGCGTGTGCGTGTGTGCGTGTGTGTGTGTGCGTGTGAGCGTGCGTGTGTGTTTGAGTGTGTGTGTATGTCCGTTCGGCTCGCAGAGATAAGAATACGGCCGAGGCAAGAAGGCCCTGCCTGTCTTAAGAGGTGACTAATGGATAGGAGTCGAGAGGTGGAGAGTGTGTGCGTGTGCGTGTGCGTGTGTGCATGTGTGTGTGCGTGTGAGCGTGCGTGTGTGTGTGAGTGTGTGTGTATGTCCGTTCGGCTCTCAGAGATAAGAACATGGCCGTGGCAAGAAGGCCCTGCCTGTCGTAAAGGGCGACTAATGGGTAGGAGTCGAGAGGTGAAGAGTGTATGTGTGTGTGTACGTGTGTGCGTGTGTGTGTGCGTGTGTGAGTATGTGTGTGTGTCCGTTCGGCTTGCAGAGATAAGAATACGTTTGTGGCAAGAAGTCCCTGAATGTCGTAAGAGGCGACTAATGGGTAGGAGTCGAGAGGTTAAGAGTGTATGTGTGTGTGTGTGTGAGTGTGTGTGTGTTCGTTCGGCTTGCAGAGATAAGAACACGGCCGAGGCAAGAAGACCCTGCTTGTCGTGAGAGACGACTAATAGGTAGGAGTCGAGAGGTGAAGAATGTATGTGTGTGTGCGTATGTGCGTGTTTGTGTGTGTGAGTGTATGTGTGTGTGCGTGTGTGCGTGCGTGTGTGCGTGTGTGTGTGAGTGTGTGTGTGTATGTGTGTGTCTGTTCGGCTTGCAGAGATAAGAACACGGCCGTGGCAAGAAGTCCCTGCCTGTCGTAGGAGGAGAATAATGGGTAGGAGTCGAGAGGTGAAGAGTGTGTGCGTGTGCGTGTGCGTGTGCGTGTGTGTGTGCGTGTGTGTGTGTGTCCGTTTGGCTTGCAGAGATAAGAACACGGCCGTGGCAAGAAGTCCCTGCCTGTCGTAAGAGGCGACTAATGAATAGGAGTCGAGAGGTGAAGAGCGTATGTGTCTTTGTGTGTGTGCGTGTGTTTTTGCGTGTGTGAGTATGTGTGTGTATTTGTGTGTGTGTGTGTCAGTTTGGCTTGCAGAGATAAGAATACGGCCGAGGCAAGAAGGCCCTGAATGTCGTGAGAGACGACTAATGGATATTAGTCGAGAGGTGGAGAGTGTGTGCGTGTGCGTGTACGTGTGCGAGTGTCCTTTCGGCTCGCAGAGATAAGAATACGTCCGTGGCAAGAAGGCCCTGCCTGTCTTAAGAGGCGACTAATGGATAGGAATCGAGAGGTGGAGAATGTGTGCGTGTGCGTGAGTGCGTGTGTGCCTGTGTGCGTGTGTTTGTGTGTGCGTGTGTGTGTGTGTCCGTTCGGCTTGCAGAGATAAGAACACGTCCGTGGCAAGAAGTCCCTGCCTGTCGTAAGAGGCGACTAATGGGTAGGAGTCGAGAGGTGAAGAGAGTATGTGAGTGTGTGCGTGTGTGAGTGTGTGTGTATGTGTGTGTGTGTCCGTCTGGCTTGCAGAGGTAAGAATACGGCCAAGGCAAGAAGACCCTGCCAGTTGTAAGGGGCGACTAATAGGTAGGAGTCGAGAGGTGAAGAGTGTATGTGTGTGTGCGTGTGTGCGTGTGTGTGTGCGTGTGTGAGTATGTGTGTGTGTCCGTTTGGCTTGCAGAGATAAGAACACGGCCGTGGCAAGAAGTCCCTGCCTGTCGTAAGAGGAGAATAATGGGTAGGAGTCGAGAGGTGAAGAGTGTATGTGTGTGTGTGTGTGTGCGTGTGTGCGTGTGTGTGTGTGTGTGGGCGTGTGTGAGTATGTGTGTGTGTTAGTTTGGCTTGCAGAGATGAGAACACGACCGCGGCAAGAAGGCCCTGCTTATCGTAAGAGGCGACTAAAAGGTAGGAGTCGAGAGGTGTTGAGTGTATGTGTGTGTGCGTGTGTGCGTGTATGTGTGTTTGTGCGTGTGTGAGTGTGTGTGTATGAGTGTGTGTGTCCGTTCGGCTTGCAGAGATATGAATACGGCCGGGGCAAGAAGGCCCTGCCTCTCGTAAGAGGCGACTAAAAGGTAGGGGTCGAGAGGTGAAGAGTGTATGTGTGTGTGTGTGTGTGTGAGTGTGTGTGTTTGTCCGCTCGGCTCGCAGAGATAAGATTACGGCCGTGGCAAGAAGGCCCTACCTGTCTTAAGAGGCGGCTAATGGATAGGAGTCGAGAGGTGGAGAGTGTGTGCGTGTGCGTGTGCGTGTGCGTGGGTGCGTGTGTGTGCGTGTGTGCGTGTGTGTGTGTGTTTGTGTGTGCGTGTGTGTGTGTCCGTTCGGCTTGCAGAGATAAGAACACGGCCGTGGCAAGAAGGCTCTGCCTATCTTAAGAGGCGACTAATGGGTAGGAGTCGAGAGGTGAAGAGTGTATGTGTGTGTGCGTGTGTGCGTGTGTGTGCGTGTGTGATTGTGTGTGTATGTGTGTGTGTCCGTCTGGCTTGCAGAGGTAAGAATACGGCCAAGGCAAGAAGACCCTGCCTGTCGTAAGAGGCGACTAATGGGTAGGAGTCGAGAGGTGAAGAGTGTATGTGTGTGTGTACGTGTGTGCGTGTGTGTGTGCGTGTGTGAGTACGTGTGTTTGTCCGTTCGGCTTGCAGAGATAAGAATACGTCCGTGGCAAGAAGGTCATGCCTGTCTTAAGAGGCGACTAATGGATAGGAGTCGAAAGGTGGAGAGTGTATATGTGTGTGTGCGCGTGTGTGCGTGCGTGTGTGTGTGTGTTCTTGTATGTGTGTGTGTGAGTGTGTGTGTCCGGTCGGCTCGCAGAGATAAGAATATGGCCGTGGCAGGAAGGCCCTGCCTGTCGTAAGAGGCGACTAATGGGTAGGGGTCGAGAGGTGAAGAGTGTATGTGTGTGTGTGCGTGTGTGCGTGTGTGTGCGTGTGTGAGTGTGTGTGTGTATGTGTGTGTGTCCGTCTGGCTTGCAGAGGTAAGAATACGGCCGTGGCAAGAAGTCATTGCCCATCGTAAGAGGCGACTAATAGGTAGGAGTCGAGAGGTGAAGAATGTATGTGTGTGTGCCTGTGGGCGTGTTTGTGTGTGTCCGGTCGGCTCGCTGAAATGAGAACACGGCCGTGGCAAGAAGGCCCTGCCTGTCGTAAGAGGCGACTAATGGGTAGGAGTCGAGAGGTGAAGAGTGTATGTGTGTGTGTACGTGTGTGCGTGTGTGTGCGTGTGTGAGTATGTGTGTTTGTCCGTTCGGCTTGCAGAGATAAGAATACGTCCGTGGCAAGAAGGTCATGCCTGTCTTAAGAGGCGACTAATGGATAGGAGTCGAAAGGTGGAGAGTGTATATGTGTGTGTGCGCGTGTGTGCGTGCGTGTGTGTGTGTGTTCTTGTATGTGTGTGTGTGAGTGTGTGCGTCCGGTCGGCTCGCAGAGATAAGAACATGGCCGTGGCAGGAAGGCCCTGCCTCTCGTAAGAGGCGACTAATGGGTAGGGGTCGAGAGGTGAAGAGTGTATGTGTGTGTGTGCGTGTGTGCGTGTGTGTGCGTGTGTGAGTGTGTGTGTATGTGTGTGTGTCCGTCTGGCTTGCAGAGGTAAGAAGACGGCCAAGGCAAGAAGACCCTGCCAGTTGTAAGGGGCGACTAATAGGTAGGAGTCGAGAGGTGAAGAGTGTATGTGTGTGTGCGTGTGTGCGTGTGTGTGTGCGTGTGTAAGTATGTGTGTGTGTCCGTTCGGCTTGCAGAGATAAGAACACGGCCGTGGCAAGAAGTCCCTGCCTATCGTAAGAGGCGACTAATAGGTAGGAGTCGAGAGGTGAAGAATGTATGTGTGTGTGCGTGTGGGCGTGTTTGTGTGTGTGTGAGTGTATGTGTGTGTGCGTGTGTGCGTGCGTGTGTGTGTGTTTGTGAGTGTGTGTGTATGTATGTGTGTGTGTCCCTTCGGCTCGCAGAGATAAGAAAACAGCCGTGGCAAGAAAGCGATGCAAATCGTACGGGGCGACTAATGGATAGGAGTAGAGAGGCGAAGAGTGGGCGACTAATATGTAGGAGTCGAGAGGTGAAAAGTGTATGTGTGTGTGCGTGTGTGCGTGTGTGTGTGCGTGTGTGAGTATGTGTGTGTGTTAGTTCGGCTTGCAGAGATAAAAACACGACCGAGGCAAGAAGGCCCTGCCTATCGTAAGAGGCGACTAATAGGTAGGAGTCGAGAGGTGAAGAATGTATGTGTGTGTGCGTGTGGGCGTGTTTGTGTGTGTGTGAGTGTATGTGTGTGTGCGTGTGTGCGTGCGTGTGTGTGTGTGTGTGTTTGTGAGTGTGTGTGTATGTATGTGTGTGTGTCCCTTCGGCTCGCAGAGATAAGAAAACAGCCGTGGCAAGAAAGCGATGCAAATCGTACGGGGCGACTAATGGATAGGAGTCGAGAGGCGAAGAGTGGGCGACTAATAAGTAGGAGTCGAGAGGTGAAAAGTGTATGTGTGTGTGCGTGTGTGCGTGTGTGTGTGCGTGTGTGAGTATGTGTGTGTGTCCGTTCGGCTTGCAGTGATAAGAACACGGCCAAGGCAAGAAGGCCCTGCCTATCGTAAGAGGCGACTAATAGGTAGGAGTCGAGAGGTGAAGAATGTATGTGTGTGTGCGTGTGGGCGTGTTTGTGTGTGTGTGTGAGTGTATGTGTGTGTACGTGTGTGCGTGCGTGTGTGTGTGTGTGTGTGTTTGTGAGTGTGTGTGTATGTATGTGTGTGTGTCCCTTCGGCTCGCAGAGATAAGAAAACAGCCGTGGCAAGAAGGCGATGCAAATCGTACGGGGCGACTAATGGGTAGGAGTCGAGATGTGAAGAGAGGGCGACTACTAAGTAGGAGTCGAGAGGTGAAGAGAGTATGTGTGTGGGTGCGTGTGTGCGTGTGTGTGTGCGTGTGTGTGTATATGTGTGTGTCCGTTCGGCTCGCAGAGATAAGAACACGGCCGTGGCAAGAACGCCCTGCCTGTCTTAAGAGGCGACTAATAGATATTAGTCGAGAGGTGGAGAGTGTGTGCGTGTGCGTGTACGTGTGCGTGAGTGCGTGTGTGCCTGTGTGCGTGTGTTTGTGTGTGCGTGTGTGTGTGTGTCCGTTCGACTTGCAGAGATAAGAACACGGCCGTGGCAAGAAGTCCCTGCCTGTCGTAAGAGGCGACTAATGGGTAGGAGTCGAGAGGTGAAGAGAGTACGTGAGTGTGTGCGTGTGTGGGTGTGTGTGTGTGTTTGTGCGTGTGTAAGTGTGTGTGTGTATGTTTGTGTGTGTCCATTCGGCTCGCAGAGATTAGAATACGGCCGAGGCAACAAGGCAATGCCTGTCGTAAGAGGCGACTAATGGGTAGGAGTCGAGAGGTGAAGAATGTATTTGTGTGTGTGTGTGTGCGTGTGTGT
The DNA here is from genome assembly GCF_040954645.1 of Diabrotica undecimpunctata. Lineage (NCBI taxonomy): Eukaryota > Metazoa > Arthropoda > Insecta > Coleoptera > Chrysomelidae > Diabrotica > Diabrotica undecimpunctata. The sequence continues at coordinate 828,301 of NW_027311896.1, read as the reverse complement.
GCGTGTGTGCGTGCGTGTGTGTGTGAGTGTGTATATGTCCGTTCGGCTTGCAGAGATAAGAATACGGCCGAGGCAAGAATGCCCTGCCTGTCGTAAGTGGCGACTAATTGGTAGGAGTCGAGAGGTGAAAAGTGTTTTTGTGTGTGTGCGTGTGTGTGCGTGTGTGCGTGCTTGTGTGTGTGAGTGTGTATGTGTCCGTTCGGCTTGCAGAGATAAGAATACGGCCGAGGCAAGAAGGCCCTGCCTGTCGTAAGTGGCGACTAATTGGTAGGAGTCGAGAGGTGAAGAGTGTATGTGTGTGTGTGTGTGTGTGCGTGTGTGGGTGTGTGTGTGTTTGTGCGTGTGAAAGTGTGTGTGTGTGTATGTATGCGTGTCCATTCGGCTCGCAGAGATTAGAATACGGCCGAGGCAAGAATGCCATGCCTGTCGTAAGAGGCAACTAATGGGTAGGAGTCGAGAGGTGAAGAGTGTATGTGTGTGTGTGCGTGTGTGCGTGTGTGTGTGCGTGTGTGAGTGTGTGTGTCCGGTCGGCTCGCAGTGATAAGGACACGTCCGTGGCAAGAAGGCCCTGCCTTTCGTAAGAGGCGACTAATGGGTAGGAGTCGAGAGGTGAAGAGTGTATGTGTGTGTGAGTGTGCGTGTGTGTGCGTGTGTGAGTGTGTGTGTGTATTTGTGTGTGTGAGTGTGTGTGTGTGTCAAGTCGGCTCGCAGAGATAAGAACACGGCCGTGGCAAGAAGGCCCTGCCTGTCGTAAGAGGCGACTAATGGGTAGGAGTCGATAGGTGAAGAGTGTATGTGTGTGTGAGTGTGCGTGTGTGCGTGTGTGTGCATGTGTGAGTGTGTGTGTGTATTTGTGTGTGTGAGTGTGTGAGTCCAGTCGGCTCGCAGAGATACGAACACGGCCGTGGCAAGAAGGCCCTGCCTGTCGTAAGAGGCGACTAATGGGTAGGAGTCGAGTGGTGAAGAGTGTATGTGTGTGTGTGCGTGTGTGCGTGTGTGTGTGTGTATGTGTGTGTGTGTCAGTTCGGCTTGCAGAGATAAGAGCACGAACGAGGCAAGAAGGCCCTGCCTATCGTAAGAGGCGAATAATAGGTAGGAGTCAAGAGGTGAAGAGTGTATGTGTGTGTGTGCGTGTGTGCGTGTGTGTGTGTGTATGTGTGTGTGTGTATCCCTTCGGCTCGCAGAGATAAGAATACGTCCGTGGCAATAAGGCCATGCTTGCTGTAAGAAGCGACTAATGAGTAGGAGTCGAGAGGTGAAGCGTGTATGTGTGTATGTGTGCAATTGTGTGTGTGTGTGTGTCCGTTCGGCTCGCAGAGATAGGTATACGTCCGTGGCAAGAAGGCCCTGCCTGTCTTAAGAGGCGACTAATGGATAGGAGTCGAGAGGTGGAGAGTGTGTGCGTGTGCGTGTGCGTGTGGGTGCGTGTGTAAGTGTGTGTGTATGTGTGTGTGTCTGTTTGGCTTGCAGAGATAAAAATACGGCAGAGGCAAGAAGGCCCTGCCTCTTGTAATGGGCGACTAATAAGTAGGAGTCGAGAGGTGAAGAGTGTATGTGTGTGTGTGCGTGTGTGCGTGTGTGTGTGCGTGTGTGAGTATGTGTGTGTGTCCGTTCGGCTTGCAGAGATAAGAACACCCCCAAGGCAAGAAGGCCCTGCCTGTCGTAAGAGGCGACTAATAGGTAGGAGTCGAGAGGTGAAGAATGTATGTGTGTGTGCGTGTGTACGTGTTTGTGTGTGTGTGAGTGTATGTGTGTGTGCGTGTGTGCGTGCGTGTGTCCGTGTGTAAGTATGTGTGTCCGTGTCCGTTCGTCTTGCAGAAATAAGAACACGGCCGAGGCAAGAAGGCCCTGCCTGTCGTGAGAGGCGACTAATAGGTAGGATTAGAGAGGTGAAGAATGTATGTGTGTGTGCGTGTGTGTGTGTGAGTGTGTGTGTGTATGTGTGTGTGTGTCCCTTCGCTCGCAGAGATAAGAAAAAAGCGGTGGCAAGAAGGCCATGCCTGTCGTAAGAGGCGACTAATGGATAGGAGTCGAGAGGTGGAGAGTGTGTGCGTGTGCGTGTGCGTGTGCGTGTGTGTGTGTGTGTGCGTGTGTGTGTGTGTCCGTTTGGCTTGCAGAGATAAAAACACGGCCGTGGCAAGAAGTCCCTGCCTGTCGTAAGAGGAGAATAATGGGTAGGAGTCGAGAGGTGAAGAGTGTATGTGTGTGTGCGTGTGTGCGTGCGTGTGTGAGTGTGTGTGTGTATGTATGTGTGTCAGTGTGTGTGTGTGTCCGGTCGGCTCGCAGAGATGAGAACACGGCCGTGGCAAGAAGGCACTGCCTGTCGTTAAGAGGCAACTAATGGGTAGGAGTCGAGAGGTGAAGAGTGTATATGTGTGTGTGTGCGTGTGTGCGTGTGTGTGCGTGTGTGTGTGTGTATATGTTTGTGTCTGTTTGGCTTGCAGAGATAAGAATACGGCCGAGGCAAGAAGGCCCTGCCTCTTCTAAGGGGCGACTAATAAGTAGGAGTCGAGAGGTGAAGAGTGTATGTGTGTATGCGTGTGTGCGTGTGTGCGTGTGTGAGTATGTGTGTTTGTTAGTTCGGCTTGCAGAGATAAGAGCACAACCGAGGCAAGAAGGCCCTGCCTATCGTAAGAGGCGACTAATAGGTAGCAGTCGAGAGGTGAAGAGTGTATGTGTGTGTGTGCGTGTGAGCGTGCGTGTGTGTGTGAGTGTGTGTGTGTGTGTCCGTTCGGCTTGCAGAGATAAGAATACGGCCGGGCTAGAAGGCCCTGCCTGTCGTGAGAGACGACTAATAGGTAGGAGTCGAGAGGTAAAGAATGTATGTGTGTGTGCGTGTGTGCGTGTTTGTGTGTGTGTGAGTGTATGTGTGTGTGCGTGTGTGTGGCGTGTGTGCGTGCGTGTCTGTGTGAGTGTGTGTGTGTGTCCGTTAGGCTGGCAGAGATAAGAATGCGTTCGTGGCAAGAAGTCCCTGCCTGTCGTAAGAGGAGAATAATGGGCCGAAGTCGAGAGGTGAATAGTGTATGTGTGCTTGCGTGTGTGTGTTTGTGTGTGAGTGTGTGTGTGTGTCCTTTCGGCTCGCAGAGATAAGAATGCGTTCGTTGCAGGAAGGCTCTGCCTGTCTTAAGAGGCGACTAATGGATAGCACTCGAGAGGTAGAGAGTGTGTGCGTGTGCGTGTGCGTTTGCGTGTGTGCGTTTGTGCCTGTGTGCGTGTGTTTGTGTGTGCGTGTGTGTGTGTGTCCGGTCGGCTCGCTGAAATGAGAACACGGCCGTGGCAAGAAGGCCCTGCCTGTCGTAAGAGGCGACTAATGGGTAGGAGTTGAGAGGTGAAGAGTGTATTTGTGTGTGTGTGCGTGTATGCGTGTGTGTGCGTGTGTGTGTGAGTGTGTGTGTGTCCGTTCGGCTCGCAGAGATAAGAACACGGCTGTGGCAAAAAGTCCCTGCCTGTCGTAAGAGGCGACTAATGAATAGGAGTCGAGAGGTGAAGAGTGTATGTGTCTGTGTGTGTGCGTGTGTTTGTGCGTGTGTGAGTGTGTGTCTGTATGTGTGTGTGTGTGTGTCCGTTTAGCTTGCAGAGATAAGAATACGGCCGAGGCAAGAAGGCCCTGCCTGTCTTAAGAGGCGACTAATGGATAGGAGTCGAGAGGTGGAGAGTGTGTGCGTGTGCGTGTACGTGTGCGTGTGTGCGTGTGTGCCTGTGTGCGTGTGTTTGTCTGTGCGTGTGTGTGTGTGTCCGTTCGACTCGCAGAGATAAGAACACGGCTGTGGCAAGAAGTCCCTGCCTGTCGTAAGAGGCGACTAATGAATAGGAGTCGAGAGGTGAAGAGTGTATGTGTCTGTGTGTGTGCGTGTGTTTGTGCGTGTGTGAGTGTGTGTCTGTATGTGTGTGTGTGTGTGTGTGTGTGTGTGTGTGTCCGTTTGGCTTGCAGAGATAAGAATACGTCCGTGGCAAGAAGGCCCTGCCTGTCTTAAGAGGCGACTAATGGATAGGAATCGAGAGGTGGAGAGTGTGTGCGTGTGTGCGTGTGTGCGTGTGTGCGTGTGTGCGTGTGTGCCTGTGTGCGTGTTTTTGTGTGTGCGTGTGTGTGTGTCCGTTCGGCTTGCAGAGATAAGAACACGGCCGTGGCAAGAAGTCCCTGCCTGTCGTAAGAGGAGAATAATGGGTAGAAGTCGAGAGGTGAATAGTGTATGTGTGCTTGCGTGTGTGTGTTTGTGTGTGAGTGTGTGTGTGTGTGTCCGTTCGGCTCGCAGAGATAAGAATGCGTTCGTGGCAAGAAGGCCCTGCCTGTCTTAAGAGGCGACTAATGGATGGGAGTCGAGAGGTGTAGAGTGTGTGCGTGTGCGTGAGCGTTTGTGTGTGCATTTGTGCCTGTGTGCGTGTGTTTGTGTGTGCGTGTATGTGTGTGTCCGGTCGGCTCGCTGAAATGAGAACACGGCCGTGGCAAGAAGGCCCTGCCTGTCGTAAGAGGCGACTAATGGGTAGGAGTCGAGAGGTGAAGAGGGTATGTGAGTGTGTGCGTGTGTGCGTGTGTGTGCGTGTGTGCGTGCGTGTGTGTGTGAGTGTGTGTGTGTCCGTTCGGCTTGCAAAGATAAGAATACGGCCGAGGCAAGAAGGCTATGCCTGTCGTAAGAGGCGACTAATGGGTAGGAGTCGAGAGGTGAAAAGTGTATTTGTGTGTGTGCATGTGTGCGTGCTTGTGTGTGTGAGTGTGTGTGTGTCCGTTCGGCTTGCAGAGATAAGAATACGGCCGAGGCAAGAAGGCCCTGCCTGTCTTAAGAGGTGACTAATGGATAGGAGTCGAGAGGTTGAGAGTGTGTGCGTGTGCGTGTGCGTGTGTGCGTGTGTGTGTGTGCGTGTGAGCGTGCGTGTGTGTTTGAGTGTGTGTGTATGTCCGTTCGGCTCGCAGAGATAAGAATACGGCCGAGGCAAGAAGGCCCTGCCTGTCTTAAGAGGTGACTAATGGATAGGAGTCGAGAGGTGGAGAGTGTGTGCGTGTGCGTGTGCGTGTGCGTGTGCGTGTGTGCATGTGTGTGTGCGTGTGAGCGTGCGTGTGTGTGTGAGTGTGTGTGTATGTCCGTTCGGCTCTCAGAGATAAGAACATGGCCGTGGCAAGAAGGCCCTGCCTGTCGTAAAGGGCGACTAATGGGTAGGAGTCGAGAGGTGAAGAGTGTATGTGTGTGTGTACGTGTGTGCGTGTGTGTGTGCGTGTGTGAGTATGTGTGTGTGTCCGTTCGGCTTGCAGAGATAAGAATACGTTTGTGGCAAGAAGTCCCTGAATGTCGTAAGAGGCGACTAATGGGTAGGAGTCGAGAGGTTAAGAGTGTATGTGTGTGTGTGTGTGAGTGTGTGTGTGTTCGTTCGGCTTGCAGAGATACGAACACGGCCGAGGCAAGAAGACCCTGCTTGTCGTGAGAGACGACTAATAGGTAGGAGTCGAGAGGTGAAGAATGTATGTGTGTGTGCGTATGTGCGTGTTTGTGTGTGTGAGTGTATGTGTGTGTGCGTGTGTGCGTGCGTGTGTGCGTGTGTGTGTGAGTGTGTGTGTGTATGTGTGTGTCCGTTCGGCTTGCAGAGATAAGAACACGGCCGTGGCAAGAAGTCCCTGCCTGTCGTAAGAGGAGAATAATGGGTAGGAGTCGAGAGGTGAAGAGTGTGTGAGTGTGCGTGTGCGTGTGCGTGTGTGTGTGTGCGTGTGTGTGTGTCCGTTTGGCTTGCAGAGATAAGAACACGGCCGTGGCAAGAAGTCCCTGCCTGTCGTAAGAGGCGACTAATGAATAGGAGTCGAGAGGTGAAGAGCGTATGTGTCTTTGTGTGTGTGCGTGTGTTTTTGCGTGTGTGAGTATGTGTGTGTATTTGTGTGTGTGTGTCAGTTTGGCTTGCAGAGATAAGAATACGGCCGAGGCAAGAAGGCCCTGAATGTCGTGAGAGACGACTAATAGGTAGGAGTCGAGAGGTGAAGAATGTATGTGTGTGTGCGTATGTGCGTGTTTGTGTGTGTGAGTGTATGTGTGTGTGCGTGTGTGCGTGCGTGTTTGCGTGTGTGTGTGTGTCCGTTCGGCTTGCAGATTTAAGAACACGGCCGTGGCAAGAAGTCCCTGCCTGTCGTAAGAGGAGAATAATGGGTAGGAGTCGAGAGGTGAAGAGTGTATGTGTGTGTGTGCGTGTGTGCGTACGTGTGTGAGTGTATGTGTGTGTGTGTGTGTGTGTGAGTGTGTGTGTGTCCGTTCGGCTTGCAGAGATAAGAACACGGCCGTGGCAAGAAGTCCCTGCCTGTCGTAAGAGGAGAATAATGGGAGGAGTCGAGAGGTGAAGAGTGTGTGCGTGTGAGTGTGCGTGTGCGTGTGTGTGTGCGTGTGTGTGTGTCCGTTCGGCTTGCAGAGATAAGAACACGGCCGTGGCAAGAAGTCCCTGCCTGTCGTAAGAGGAGAATAATGGGTAGGAGTCGAGAGGTGAAGAGTGTATGTGTGTGTCTGCGTGTGTGCGTACGTGTGTGAGTGTGTGTGTGATTGTGTGTATGTGTCAGTGTGTGTGTGTCTGGTCGGCTCGCAGAGATAAGAACACGGCCGTGGCAAGAAGTCCCTGCTTGTCGTAAGAGGCGACTAATGGATAGGAGTCGAGAGGTGGAGAGTGTGTGTGTATGCGTGTGTGTGTGTGTCCGTTCGGCTTGCAGAGATAAGAACACGGCCGTGCCAAGAAGTCCCTGCCTGTCGTAATAGGAGAATAATGGGTAGGAGTCGAGAGGTGAAGAGTGTATGTGTCTTTGTGTGTGTGCGTGTGTTTTTGCGTGTGTAAGTATGTGTGTGTATTTGTGTGTGTGTTACCCTTTGGCTTGCAGAGATAAGAATACGGCCGAGGCAAGAAAGCCCTGCCTGTCGTAAGAGGCGACTAATGGATAGGAGTCGAGAGGTGGAGAGTGTGTGTGTATGCGTGTGTGTGTGTGTCCGTTCGGCTTGCAGAGATAACAACACGGCCGTGCCAAGAAGTCCCTGCCTGTCGTAATAGGAGAATAGTGGGTAGGAGTCGAGAGGTGAAGAGTGTATGTGTGTGTGCGTGTGTGCGTACGTGTGTGAGTGTGTGTGTGAATGTGTGTGTGTGTCAGTGTGTGTGTGTCCGTTCGGCTCGCAGAGATTAGAATACGGCCGTGGCAAGAAATCCCTGCCTGTCGTAAGAGGCGACTAATGAATAGGAGTCGAGAGGTGAAGAGTGTATGTGTCTTTGTGTGTGTGCGTGTGTTTGTGTGTGTGTGAGTATGTGTGTGTATTTGTGTGTGTGTCCGTTTGGCTTGCAGAGATAAGAATACGGCCGAGGCAATAAGTCCATGCCTGTCGTAAGATGCGACTAATGGGTAGGAGTCGAGAGGTGAAGAGTGTATTTGTGTGTGTGTGCGTGTGTGCGTGTGTGCGTGTGTGTGTGCGTGGGTGCGTGTGTGTGTGTAAGTGTGTGTGTGTGTCCGTTCGGCTCGCAGAGATAAGAACACGGCCGTGGCAAGAAGTCCCTGCCTGTCGTAAGAGGCGACTAATTAATAGGAGTCGAGAGGTGAAGAGTGTATGTGTCTTTGTGTGTGTGCGTGTGTTTGTGTGTGTGTGAGTATGTGTGTGTATTTGTGTGTGTGTCCGCTTGGCTTGCAGAGATAAGAATACGGCCGAGGCAAGAAGGTCATGCCTGTCTTAAGAGGCGACTAATGGATAGGAGTAGAAAGGTGGAGAGTGTATACGTGTGTGCGCGTGTGCGTGCGTGTGTGTGTGTGTTCTTGTATGTGTGTGTGTGAGTGTGTGTGTGTCTGGTCGGCTCGCAGAGATAACAACATGGCCGTGGCAGGAAGGCCCTGCCTGTCGTAAGAGGTGACTAATGGGTAGGAGTCGAGAGGTGAAGAGTGTATGTGTGTGTGTGTGCGTGTGTGCGTGTGTGTGCGTGTGTGTGTGTGTATATGTTTGTGTCTGTTTGGCTTGCAGAGATAAGAATACGGCCGAGGCAAGAAGGCCCTGCCTCTTGTAAGGGGCGACTAATAAGTAGGAGTCGAGAGGTGAAGAGTGTATGTGTGTATGCGTGTGTGCGTGTGTGCGTGTGTGAGTATGTGTGTTTGTTAGTTCGGCTTGCAGAGATAAGAGCACAACCGAGGCAAGAAGGCCCTGCCTATCGTAAGAGGCGACTAATAGGTAGCAGTCGAGAGGTGAAGAGTGTATGTGTGTGTGTGCGTGTGAGCGTGCGTGTGTGTGTGAGTGTGTGTGTGTGTGTCCGTTCGGCTTGCAGAGATAAGAATACGGCCGAGGCTAGAAGGCCCTGCCTGTCGTGAGAGACGACTAATAGGTAGGAGTCGAGAGGTAAAGAATGTATGTGTGTGTGCGTGTGTGCGTGTTTGTGTGTGTGTGAGTGTATGTGTGTGTGCGTGTGTGTGGCGTGTGTGCGTGCGTGTCTGTGTAAGTGTGTGTGTGTGTCCGTTAGGCTCGCAGAGATAAGAATGCGTTCGTGGCAAGAAGTCCCTGCCTGTCGTAAGAGGAGAATAATGGGCCGAAGTCGAGAGGTAAATAGTGTATGTGTGCTTGCGTGTGTGTGTTTGTGTGTGAGTGTGTGTGTGTGTCCTTTCGGCTCGCAGAGATAAGAATGCGTTCGTTGCAGGAAGGCTCTGCCTGTCTTAAGAGACGACTAATGGATAGCACTCGAGAGGTGGAGAGTGTGTGCGTGTGCGTGTGCGTTTGCGTGTGTGCGTTTGTGCCTGTGTGCGTGTGTTTGTGTGTGCGTGTGTGTGTGTGTCCGGTCGGCTCGCTGAAATGAGAACACGGCCGTGGCAAGAAGGCCCTGCCTGTCGTAAGAGGCGACTAATGGGTAGGAGTCGAGAGGTGAAGAGTGTATTTGTGTGTGTGTGCGTGTGTGCGTGTGTGTGCGTGTGTGTGTGAGTGTGTGTGTGTCCGTTCGGCTCGCAGAGATAAGAACACGGCTGTGGCAAGAAGTCCCTGCCTGTCGTAAGAGGCGACTAATGAATAGGAGTCGAGAGGTGAAGAGTGTATGTGTCTGTGTGTGTGCGTGTGTTTGTGCGTGTGTGAGTGTGTGTCTGTATGTGTGTGTGTGTGTGTGTCCGTTTAGCTTGCAGAGATAAGAATACGGCCGAGGCAAGAAGGCCCTGCCTGTCTTAAGAGGCGACTAATGGATAGGAGTCGAGAGGTGGAGAGTGTGTGCGTGTGCGTGTACGTGTGCGTGTGTGCGTGTGTGCCTGTGTGCGTGTGTTTGTCTGTGCGTGTGTGTGTGTGTCCGTTTGACTCGCAGAGATAAGAACACGGCTGTGGCAAGAAGTCCCTGCCTGTCGTAAGAGGCGACTAATGAATAGGAGTCGAGAGGTGAAGAGTGTATGTGTCTGTGTGTGTGCGTGTGTTTGTGCGTGTGTGAGTGTGTGTCTGTATGTGTGTGTGTGTGTGTGTCCGTTTGGCTTGCAGAGATAAGAATACGTCCGTGGCAAGAAGGCCCTGCCTGTCTTAAGAGGCGACTAATGGATAGGAATCGAGAGGTGGAGAGTGTGTGCGTGTGTGCGTGTGTGCGTGTGTGCCTGTGTGCGTGTTTTTGTGTGTGCGTGTGTGTGTGTCCGTTCGGCTTGCAGAGATAAGAACACGGCCGTGGCAAGAAGTCCCTGCCTGTCGTAAGAGGAGAATAATGGGTAGAAGTCGAGAGGTGAATAGTGTATGTGTGCTTGCGTGTGTGTGTTTGTGTGTGAGTGTGTGTGTGTGTCCGTTCGGCTCGCAGAGATAAGAATGCGTTCGTGGCAAGAAGGCCCTGCCTGTCTTAAGAGGCGACTAATGGATGGGAGTCGAGAGGTGTAGAGTGTGTGCGTGTGCGTGAGCGTTTGTGTGTGCGTTTGTGCCTGTGTGCGTGTGTTTGTGTGTGCGTGTATGTGTGTGTCCGGTCGGCTCGCTGAAATGAGAACACGGCCGTGGCAAGAAGGCCCTGCCTGTCGTAAGAGGCGACTAATGGGTAGGAGTCGAGAGGTGAAGAGGGTATGTGAGTGTGTGCGTGTGTGCGTGTGTGTGCGTGTGTGCGTGCGTGTGTGTGTGAGTGTGTGTGTGTCCGTTCGGCTTGCAAAGATAAGAATACGGCCGAGGCAAGAAGGCTATGCCTGTCGTAAGAGGCGACTAATGGGTAGGAGTCGAGAGGTGAAAAGTGTATTTGTGTGTGTGCGTGTGTGTGCATGTGTGCGTGCTTGTGTGTGTGAGTGTGTGTGTGTGTCCGTTCGGCTTGCAGAGATAAGAATACGGCCGAGGCAAGAAGGCCCTGCCTGTCTTAAGAGGTGACTAATGGATAGGAGTCGAGAGGTTGAGAGTTTGTGCGTGTGCGTGTGCGTGTGCGTGTGTGCGTGTGTGTGTGTGCGTGTGAGCGTGCGTGTGTGTTTGAGTGTGTGTGTATGTCCGTTCGGCTCGCAGAGATAAGAATACGGCCGAGGCAAGAAGGCCCTGCCTGTCTTAAGAGGTGACTAATGGATAGGAGTCGAGAGGTGGAGAGTGTGTGCGTGTGCGTGTGCGTGTGCGTGTGTGCATGTGTGTGTGCGTGTGAGCGTGCGTGTGTGTGTGAGTGTGTGTGTATGTCCGTTCGGCTCTCAGAGATAAGAACATGGCCGTGGCAAGAAGGCCCTGCCTGTCGTAAAGGGCGACTAATGGGTAGGAGTCGAGAGGTGAAGAGTGTATGTGTGTGTGTACGTGTGTGCGTGTGTGTGTGCGTGTGTGAGTATGTGTGTGTGTCCGTTCGGCTTGCAGAGATAAGAATACGTTTGTGGCAAGAAGTCCCTGAATGTCGTAAGAGGCGACTAATGGGTAGGAGTCGAGAGGTTAAGAGTGTATGTGTGTGTGTGTGTGTGTGAGTGTGTGTGTGTTCGTTCGGCTTGCAGAGATAAGAACACGGCCGAGGCAAGAAGACCCTGCTTGTCGTGAGAGACGACTAATAGGTAGGAGTCGAGAGGTGAAGAATGTATGTGTGTGTGCGTATGTGCGTGTTTGTGTGTGTAAGTGTATGTGTGTGTGCGTGTGTGCGTGCGTGTGTGCGTGTGTGTGTGAGTGTGTGTGTGTATGTGTGTGTCCGTTCGGCTTGCAGAGATAAGAACACGGCCGTGGCAAGAAGTCCCTGCCTGTCGTAAGAGGAGAATAATGGGTAGGAGTCGAGAGGTGAAGAGTGTGTGCGTGTGCGTGTGCGTGTGCGTGTGTGTGTGTGCGTGTGTGTGTGTCCGTTTGGCTTGCAGAGATAAGAACACGGCCGAGGCAAGAAGTCCCTGCCTGTCGTAAGAGGCGACTAATGAATAGGAGTCGAGAGGTGAAGAGCGTATGTGTCTTTGTGTGTGTGCGTGTGTTTTTGCGTGTGTGAGTATGTGTGTGTATTTGTGTGTGTGTGTCAGTTTGGCTTGCAGAGATAAGAATACGGCCGAGGCAAGAAGGCCCTGAATGTCGTGAGAGACGACTAATAGGTAGGAGTCGAGAGGTGAAGAATGTATGTGTGTGTGCGTATGTGCGTGTTTGTGTGTGTGAGTGTATGTGTGTGTGCGTGTGTGCGTGCGTGTGTGCGTGTGTGTGTGTGTCCGTTCGGCTTGCAGATATAAGAACACGGCCGTGGCAAGAAATCCCTGCCTGTCGTAAGAGGAGAATAATGGGTAGGAGTCGAGAGGTGAAGAGTGTATGTGTGTGTGTGCGTGTGTGCGTACGTGTGTGAGTGTATGTGTGTGTGTGTGTGTGTGTATGTGAGTGTGTGTGTGTCCGTTCGGCTTGCAGAGATAAGAACACGGCCGTGGCAAGAAGTCCCTGCCTGTCGTAAGAGGAGAATAATGGGTAGGAGTCGAGAGGTGAAGAGTGTGTGCGTGTGAGTGTGCGTGTGCGTGTGTGTGTGCGTGTGTGTGTGTCCGTTCGGCTTGCAGAGATAAGAACACGGCCGTGGCAAGAAGTCCCTGCCTGTCGTAAGAGGAGAATAATGGGTAGGAGTCGAGAGGTGAAGAGTGTATGTGTGTGTCTGCGTGTGTGCGTACGTGTGTGAGTGTGTGTGTGATTGTGTGTATGTGTCAGTGTGTGTGTGTCCGGTCGGCTCGCAGAGATAAGAACACGGCCGTGGCAAGAAGTCCCTGCTTGTCGTAAGAGGCGACTAATGAATAGGAGTCGAGAGGTGAAGAGTGTATGTGTCTTTGTGTGTGTGCGTGTGTTTTTGCGTGTGTAAGTATGTGTGTGTATTTGTGTGTGTGTTACCCTTTGGCTTGCAGAGATAAGACTACGGCCGAGGCAAGAAGGCCCTGCCTGTCGTAAGAGGCGACTAATGGATAGGAGTCGAGAGGTGGAGAGTGTGTGTGTATGCGTGTGTGTGTGTGTCCGTTCGGCTTGCAGAGATAAGAACACGGCCGTGCCAAGAAGTCCCTGCCTGTCGTAATAGGAGAATAATGGGTAGGAGTCGAGAGGTGAAGAGTGTATGTGTGTGTGCGTGTGTGCGTACGTGTGTGAGTGTGTGTGTGAATGTGTGTGTGTGTCAGTGTGTGTGTGTCCGTTCGGCTCGCAGAGATTAGAATACGGCCGTGGCAAGAAGTCCCTGCCTGTCGTAAGAGGCGACTAATGAATAGGAGTCGAGAGGTGAAGAGTGTATGTGTCTTTGTGTGTGTGCGTATGTTTGTGTGTGTGTGAGTATATGTGTGTATTTGTGTGTGTGTGTCCGTTTGGCTTGCAGAGATAAGAATACGGCCGAGGCAATAAGTCCATGCCTGTCGTAAGATGCGACTAATGGGTAGGAGTCGAGAGGTGAAGAGTGTATTTGTGTGTGTGTGCGTGTGTGCGTGTGTGCGTGTGTGTGTGCGTGGGTGCGTGTGTGTGTGTAAGTGTGTGTGTGTCCGTTCGGCTCGCAGAGATAAGAACACGGCCGTGGCAAGAAGTCCCTGCCTGTCGTAAGAGGCGACTAATGAATAGGAGTCGAGAGGTGAAGAGTGTATGTGTCTTTGTGTGTGTGCGTGTGTTTGTGTGTGTGTGAGTATGTGTGTGTATTTGTGTGTGTGTGTCCCTTTGGCTTGCAGAGATAAGAATACGGCCGAGGCAAGAAGGCCCTCTCTCTTGTAAGTGGCGACTAATAGGTAGGAGTCGAAAGGTGAATAGTGTATGTGTGTGTGTGTGTGCGTGTGTGGGTATGTGTGTGTTTGTGCGTGTGTGAGTGTGTGTGTGTGTATGTATGTGTGTGTCCATTCGGCTCGCAGAGATTAGAATACGGCCGACGCAAGAAGGTCATGCCTGTCTTAAGAGGCGACTAATGGATAGGAGTCGAAAGGTGGAGAGTGTATACGTGTGTGCGCGTGTGCGTGCGTGTGTGTGTGTGTTCTTGTATGTGTGTGTGTGTGAGTGTGTGTGTGTCTGGTCGGCTCGCAGAGATAACAACATGGCCGTGGCAGGAAGGCCCTGCCTGTCGTAAGATGCGACTAATGGGTAGGAGTCGAGAGGTGAAGAGTGTATATGTGTGTGTGCGTGTGTGCGTGTGTGCGTTCGGTTTGCAGAGATAAGAACATGGCCGTGGCAGGAAGGCCCTGCCTGTCGTAAGAGGTGACTAATGGGTAGGAGTCGAGAGGTGAAGAGTGTATGTGTGTGTGTGTGCGTGTGTGCGTGTGTGTGTGCGTGTGTGAGTGTGTGTGTATGTGTGTTTGTCCGTCTGGCTTGCGGAGGTAAGAATACGGCCAAGGCAAGAAGACCCAGCCAGTTGTAAGGGGCACTAATAGGTAGGAGTCGAGAGGTGAAGAGTGTATGTGTGTGTCTGCGTGTGTGCGTGTGTTTGTGCGTGTGTGAGTATGTGTGTGTCCGTTCGGCTTGCAGAGATAAGAATACGTCCGTGGCAAGAAGGCCCTGCCTGTCTTAAGAGGCGACTAATGGATAGGAGTCGAGAGGTGGAAAGTGTGTGCGTGTGCCTGTGCGTGTGCGTGTGCGTGTGTGCGTGTGTGCGTGTGTGCCTGTGTGCGTGTGTTTGTGTGTGCGTGTGTGTGTGTCTGTTCGGCTTTCAGAGATAAGAACACGGCCGTGGCAAGAAGTCCCTACCTGTCGTAAGAGGAGAATAATGGGTAGGAGTCGAGAGGTGAATAGTGTATGTGTGTGTGTGTGTGCGTGTGTAAGTGTGTGTGTGTGTGAGTGTGTGTGTGTGTCCGTTCGGCTCGCAGAGATCAGAATACGTCCGTGGCAAGAAGGCCTTGCCTGTCTTAAGAGGCGACTAATGGATAGGAGTCGAAAGGTGGAGAGTGTGTGCTTGTGCGTGTGCGTGTGCGTGTGTGCGTTCGGCTTGCAGAGATAAGAACACGACCGTGGCAAGAAGTCCCTGCCTTTCGAAGGAGACGAATAATGGGTAGGAGTCGAGAGGTTAAGAGTGTATATGTGTGTGTGCGCGTGTGGGCGTGCGTGTGTTCTTGTATTTGTGTGTGTGAGTGTGTGTGTGTCCGGTCGGCTCGCAGAGATAAGAACATGGCCGTGGCAGGAAGGCCCTGCCTGTCGTAAGAGGCGACTAATGGGTAGGAGTCGAGAGGTGAAGAGTGTATGTGTGTGTGCCTGTGTGCGTGTATTTGTGTGTGCGTGTGTGTGTGTGCGTGTGTGTGTGTGTCCGTTCGGCTTGCAGAGATAAGAACACGGTTGAGGCAAGAAGGCCCTGCCTGTCGTAAGAGCCGACTAATAGGTAGGAGTCGAGAGGTGAAGAATATATGTGTGTGTGCGTGTGTGCGTGTGTGTGTGTGTGTGTATGTGTGTGTGCGTGTGTGCGTGAGTGTGTGCGTGTGCGTGTGCGTGTATGCGTGCGTGTGTGCGTGTTTGTGTGTGTTAGTATGTGTGTGTGTCCGGTCGGCTCGCAGAGATGAGAACACGGCCGTGGCAAGAAGGCCCTGCATGTCGTAAGAGGCGACTAATGGGTAGGAGTCGAGAGGTGAAGAGTGTATGTGTGTGTGCCTGTGTGCGTGTATTTGTGTGTGCGTGTGTGTGTGTGTGCGTGTGTGTGTGTGTCCGTTCGGCTTGCAGAGATAAGAACACGGTTGAGGCAAGAAGGCCCTGCCTGTCGTAAGAGGCGACTAATAGGTAGGAGTCGAGAGGTGAAGAATATATGTGTGTGTGCGTGTGTGCGTGTGTGTGTGTGTGTGTATGTGTGTGTGCGTGTGTGCGTGCGTGTGTGCGTGTGCGTGTGCGTGTGTGCGTGCGTGTGTGCGTGTGTGTGTGTGTGTTTGTGAGTGTGTGTGTGTGTTTGTATGTGTGTGTGTGTGTCCTTCGGCTCGCAAGGATACGAACACAACCAAGGCAAGAAGGCCCTGCCTGTCGTAAGAGGCGACTAATGGTTAGGAGTCAAGAGGTAAGTAGTGTATGTGTGTGTGTGTGTGCGTGTGTGTATGTGCGTGTGTGACTGTGTGTGTGTGTGTGTGTCCTTCGGCTCGCAGAGAAAAGAATACGGCCGTGGCAAGAAGGCCCTGCCTGTCGTAAGAGGCGACTAATGAGTAGGAGTCGCGAGATGGAGAGTGTATGTATGTGCGTGTGTGCGTGTGTGTGTGCGTGTATGTGTGTATGTGTGTGTGTCCTTCGGCTCGCAGAGATAAGATTACAGCCGTGGCAAGAAGGCCATGCTTATCGTAAGAGGCGACTAATAGGTAGGAGTCGAGAGGTGAAGAGTTTATGTGTGTGTGCGTGTGTGAGTGTGTGTGTATGTATGTGTGTCCGTTCGGCTTGCAGAGATAAGAATACAGCCGTGGCAAGAAGGCCATGCCTGTCGTAAGAGGCGACTAATGGGTAGAAGTCGAGAGGTAAAGAGTGTGCGTGTGTGTGTGTATGAGTGTGTGTGTGTGTCCCTTCGGCTCGCAGAGATAAGAATACGTCCGTGGCAAGAAGGCCATGCCTGCTGTAATGAGCGACTAATGGGTAGGAGTCGAGAGGTGAAGAATGTATGTGTGTGTGCGTGTGTGCGTGCGTGTGTGTGTGTGTGTGTTTGTGAGTGTGTGCGTGTGCGTGTGCGTGTGCGTGGGTGCGTGTGTGTGTGCGTGTGTGCGTGCGTGTGTGTGTGAGTGTGTGTGTGTCCGTTCGGCTCGCAGAGATAAGAACACGGCCGTGGCAAGAAGTTGCTGAATGTCGTAAGAGGCGACTAAGGGGTAGGAGTCGAGAGGTGAAGCGTGTATGTATGTGTATGTGTGTGTGCGAGTGTGTGTGTGTGTGTCCGTTTGGCTCGCAGAGATAAGAATACGGCCGTGGCAAGAAGGCCATGCCTGCTGTAATGAGCGACTAATGGGTAGGAGTCGAGAGGTGAAGAATGTATGTGTGTGTACGTGTGTGCGTGCGTGTGTGTTGTGGCGTACAAAACCGAATCTATATAAAAAAATTATAAAATGTACCAAATATAAATCAGACGTACACCCGGAAAGAAAAGTACTATACGGTGACAGTCTGGGAATGGCTCGCGGCTAGACAAAACAGTGGAGATGGTCGTGCGGTCCACAAAACAAAAAATCCGAAGTTATATCAGGGGCGCCAGGTAAATTGGCCCACAGCCTTCCCTACGTTATTATTCAATAAACCACCAACTTACCAATAGGTTTACTACTAAAATACTAAGTAACAGTATACAACCTGAATAAATAAAAAAAATAAATGAAATTGTCAGATTAGAATTTAGTCAATTTTAATAAATAGATTCCCAAGATAGTTAAAAATAAATACATATTACAATATTATTTAACTTTACCATAGGCTTAATAAAAAAAATAATATAAAAATGCGGCTTCTACTTGCCTAACAAAAATTCATAAGTTATTTCTATTTAACAGAACAAAATGAAAGGTAAGACGTATCAAAAGTACCGGACGCTAAGGGGTGTGCGGTTCAATACCAACCAAAAAAAATAATTAACGCAAATAGGACACCACGTGAGCTCAAGTGCGTGCGCAGAAAATAATATAAAAAAATAAATCTCAAATATATAACCCCCCCTTAGACGCAGTTTACAAAATTAAAATAGGTATGTGTAAATATTGAATTAATAAAATAAACCGCAAATTATCTTTAAAAAAAAATCTGTAAAGTATTTGTAAATATGAAAATAAAAACTAACAGCAAATAATCTTTTAAAAAAACTATTGTATTTCGCAAACCAAATTAGACGGCGCTTAAATCTTCCGTTGAAAATTAATTATCGATCCATACCTCGAATTTTCATATACTTCACCGCGTGGAATTCCAGTTATAGTTCAGCGTGTCTTCAATCCAAAATCCCATACGATTGCCGATGTACATAGACTTGTGTGACAATGTTGAAAAGTTGGAAATTACAGCCAGACGGAAAAATACGAAGAAGAAGAAGCAGAAAAAAACAAACAAACCAACCAACCCTGAAGCAAGAAAACATTAATTACCATCTGTGTCTAAAATAATTATTTGGAAATAAATATATTGATTTTAACACTTTGTTTATCTGCCTTTTGGCGATAATGGAGCAATACAAAAAAAAAAACTTGTCTCCGAACTTGAATGTATGAAAACTGATAAAAATGTGAATAGCTTTTTAGAGATGGGATAAAAAAATAACTACAACTTTTTAATTAATTAAAAACGAAATGTTCTAACACTCACCCTTCTTAGCCAGATTAGGGGTTTGAAATATCCCAAATTGGACCGAAGCGTAGCCGGCTATTTGGACTCGTGATTAAGGCTAATTTCTTGATCTAAATACGACTCCCGGTATTCACGTGTACTGTAGATCCGCTTTTTTTTTAGCGAAATTGTGGATATTCCAAAAAAAAACCCTTCCACGAAGGCAGCAAATCCCCTTGAATATCCACACGGTTCGGACTAGTCCAGATCCCACATGGAACAGCAGCAAAAGCAAAAAACAAAATGCCGTTTTTAATCTAGCCCAACCTTTCAGTTACACCGTCAAACCTGGAATCACTTTCTTTCCGTCGTCTTTCCGAACACTTGACAACTTGACACACGGAGGTCACCGAATAATACCGAGATTCAAAAATTTCAATTTTATGATCCCAATTCTTCCAAGATAACTCTAGAAAGAACGATCTAAATTAGTTTCTTCACAAAAAAGAGGACGTGTTCCCTTAACTTCAGCACAATTTGCCAGACATTACCCCTATTTGAAAATTACTAATTTTATTTTCGCCACCTTGCTTATAATATATTATAGGCAACCGCTCTTACACGTCCTGAATTATTTAAATTTTGATAAAATAGAGGTGGGACTTTCTACTTTAAATTTGGAACGTAACAGTGTGTGTGTGTTTGTGAGTGTGTGCGTGTGCGTGTGCGTGTGCGTGGGTGCGTGTGTGTGTGCGTGTGTGCGTGCGTGTGTGTGTGAGTGTGTGTGTCCGTTCGGCTCGCAGAGATGAGAACACGTCCGTAGCAAGAAGGCCCTGCCTGTCGTAAGAGACGACTAATGGATAGGAGTCGAGAGGTGGAGAGTGTGTGCGTGTACGTGTGCGAGTGCGTGTGCGCGTGTGTGCGTGTGTGCGTGTGTGCGTGTGTGCCTGTGTGCGTGTTTTTGTGTGTGCGTGTGTGTGTGTCCGTTCGGCTTGCAGAGATAAGAACACGGCCGTGGCAAGAAGTCCCTGCCTGTCGTAAGAGGAGAATAATGGGTAGAAGTCGAGAGGTGAATAGTGTATGTGTGCTTGCGTGTGTGTGTTTGTGTGTGAGTGTGTGTGTGTGTCCGTTCGGCTCGCAGAGATAAGAATGCGTTCGTGGCAAGAAGGCCCTGCCTGTCTTAAGAGGCGACTAATGGATGGGAGTCGAGAGGTGTAGAGTGTGTGCGTGTGCGTGAGCGTTTGTGTGTGCGTTTGTGCCTGTGTGCGTGTGTTTGTGTGTGCGTGTATGTGTGTGTCCGGTCGGCTCGCTGAAATGAGAACACGGCCGTGGCAAGAAGGCCCTGCCTGTCGTAAGAGGCGACTAATGGGTAGGAGTCGAGAGGTGAAGAGGGTATGTGAGTGTGTGCGTGTGTGCGTGTGTGTGCGTGTGTGCGTGCGTGTGTGTGTGAGTGTGTGTGTGTCCGTTCGGCTTGCAAAGATAAGAATACGGCCGAGGCAAGAAGGCTATGCCTGTCGTAAGAGGCGACTAATGGGTAGGAGTCGAGAGGTGAAAAGTGTATTTGTGTGTGTGCGTGTGTGTGCATGTGTGCGTGCTTGTGAGTGTGTGTGTGTGTCCGTTCGGCTTGCAGAGATAAGAATACGGCCGAGGCAAGAAGGCCCTGCCTGTCTTAAGAGGTGACTAATGGATAGGAGTCGAGAGGTTGAGAGTTTGTGCGTGTGCGTGTGCGTGTGCGTGTGTGCGTGTGTGTGTGTGCGTGTGAGCGTGCGTGTGTGTTTGAGTGTGTGTGTATGTCCGTTCGGCTCGCAGAGATAAGAATACGGCCGAGGCAAGAAGGCCCTGCCTGTCTTAAGAGGTGACTAATGGATAGGAGTCGAGAGGTGGAGAGTGTGTGCGTGTGCGTGTGCGTGTGCGTGTGTGCATGTGTGTGTGCGTGTGAGCGTGCGTGTGTGTGTGAGTGTGTGTGTATGTCCGTTCGGCTCTCAGAGATAAGAACATGGCCGTGGCAAGAAGGCCCTGCCTGTCGTAAAGGGCGACTAATGGGTAGGAGTCGAGAGGTGAAGAGTGTATGTGTGTGTGTACGTGTGTGCGTGTGTGTGTGCGTGTGTGAGTATGTGTGTGTGTCCGTTCGGCTTGCAGAGATAAGAATACGTTTGTGGCAAGAAGTCCCTGAATGTCGTAAGAGGCGACTAATGGGTAGGAGTCGAGAGGTTAAGAGTGTATGTGTGTGTGTGTGTGTGTGTGTGAGTGTGTGTGTGTTCGTTCGGCTTGCAGAGATAAGAACACGGCCGAGGCAAGAAGACCCTGCTTGTCGTGAGAGACGACTAATAGGTAGGAGTCGAGAGGTGAAGAATGTATGTGTGTGTGCGTATGTGCGTGTTTGTGTGTGTGAGTGTATGTGTGTGTGCGTGTGTGCGTGCGTGTGTGCGTGTGTGTGTGAGTGTGTGTGTGTATGTGTGTGTCCGTTCGGCTTGCAGAGATAAGAACACGGCCGTGGCAAGAAGTCCCTGCCTGTCGTAAGAGGAGAATAATGGGTAGGAGTCGAGAGGTGAAGAGTGTGTGCGTGTGCGTGTGCGTGTGCGTGTGTGTGTGTGCGTGTGTGTGTGTCCGTTTGGCTTGCAGAGATAAGAACACGGCGGTGGCAAGAAGTCCCTGCCTGTCGTAAGAGGCGACTAATGAATAGGAGTCGAGAGGTGAAGAGCGTATGTGTCTTTGTGTGTGTGCGTGTGTTTTTGCGTGTGTGAGTATGTGTGTGTATTTGTGTGTGTGTGTCAGTTTGGCTTGCAGAGATAAGAATACGGCCGAGGCAAGAAGGCCCTGAATGTCGTGAGAGACGACTAATAGGTAGGAGTCGAGAGGTGAAGAATGTATGTGTGTGTGCGTATGTGCGTGTTTGTGTGTGTGAGTGTATGTGTGTGTGCGTGTGTGCGTGCGTGTGTGCGTGTGTGTGTGTGTCCGTTCGGCTTGCAGATATAAGAACACGGCCGTGGCAAGAAGTCCCTGCCTGTCGTAAGAGGAGAATAATGGGTAGGAGTCGAGAGGTGAAGAGTGTATGTGTGTGAGTGTGCGTGTGCGTGTGTGTGTGCGTGTGTGTGTGTCCGTTCGGCTTGCAGAGATAAGAACACGGCCGTGGCAAGAAGTCCCTGCCTGTCGTAAGAGGAGAATAATGGGTAGGAGTCGAGAGGTGAAGAGTGTGTGCGTGTGAGTGTGCGTGTGCGTGTGTGTGTGCGTGTGTGTGTGTCCGTTCGGCTTGCAGAGATAAGAACACGGCCGTGGCAAGAAGTCCCTGCCTGTCGTAAGAGGAGAATAATGGGTAGGAGTCGAGAGGTGAAGAGTGTATGTGTGTGTCTGCGTGTGTGCGTACGTGTGTGAGTGTGTGTGTGATTGTGTGTATGTGTCAGTGTGTGTGTGTCCGGTCGGCTCGCAGAGATAAGAACACGGCCGTGGCAAGAAGTCCCTGCTTGTCGTAAGAGGCGACTAATGAATAGGAGTCGAGAGGTGAAGAGTGTATGTGTCTTTGTGTGTGTGCGTGTGTTTTTGCGTGTGTAAGTATGTGTGTGTGTTACCCTTTGGCTTGCAGAGATAAGACTACGGCCGAGGCAAGAAGGCCCTGCCTGTCGTAAGAGGCGACTAATGGATAGGAGTCGAGAGGTGGAGAGTGTGTGTGTATGCGTGTGTGTGTGTGTGTCCGTTCGGCTTGCAGAGATAAGAACACGGCCGTGCCAAGAAGTCCCTGCCTGTCGTAATAGGAGAATAATGGGTAGGAGTCGAGAGGTGAAGAGTGTATGTGTGTGTGCGTGTGTGCGTACGTGTGTGAGTGTGTGTGTGAATGTGTGTGTGTGTCAGTGTGTGTGTGTCCGTTCGGCTCGCAGAGATAAGAACACGGCCGTGGCAAGAAGTCCCTGCCTGTCGTAAGAGGCGACTAATGAATAGGAGTCGAGAGGTGAAGAGTGTATGTGTCTTTGTGTGTGTGCGTGTGTTTGTGTGTGTGTGAGTATGTGTGTGTATTTGTGTGTGTGTGTCCGTTTGGCTTGCAGAGATAAGAATACGGCCGAGGCAAGAAGGCCCTCTCTCTTGTAAGTGGCGACTAATAGGTAGGAGTCGAAAGGTGAATAGTGTATGTGTGTGTGTGTGTGTGTGCGTGTGTGGGTATGTGTGTGTTTGTGCGTGTGTGAGTGTGTGTGTGTGTATGTATGTGTGTGTCCATTCGGCTCGCAGAGATTAGAATACGGCCGACGCAAGAAGGTCATGCCTGTCTTAAGAGGCGACTAATGGATAGGAGTCGAAAGGTGGAGAGTGTATACGTGTGTGCGCGTGTGCGTGCGTGTGTGTGTGTGTTCTTGTATGTGTGTGTGTGTGAGTGTGTGTGTGTCTGGTCGGCTCGCAGAGATAACAACATGGCCGTGGCAGGAAGGCCCTGCCTGTCGTAAGATGCGACTAATGGGTAGGAGTCGAGAGGTGAAGAGTGTATATGTGTGTGTGCGTGTGTGCGTGTGTGCGTTCGGTTTGCAGAGATAAGAACATGGCCGTGGCAGGAAGGCCCTGCCTGTCGTAAGAGGTGACTAATGGGTAGGAGTCGAGAGGTGAAGAGTGTATGTGTGTGTGTGTGCGTGTGTGCGTGTGTGTGTGCGTGTGTGAGTGTGTGTGTATGTGTGTTTGTCCGTCTGGCTTGCAGAGGTAAGAATACGGCCAAGGCAAGAAGACCCAGCCAGTTGTAAGGGGCGACTAATAGGTAGGAGTCGAGAGGTGAAGAGTGTATGTGTGTGTCTGCGTGTGTGCGTGTGTTTGTGCGTGTGTGAGTATGTGTGTGTCCGTTCGGCTTGCAGAGATAAGAATACGTCCGTGGCAAGAAGGCCCTGCCTGTCTTAAAAGGCGACTAATGGATAGGAGTCGAGAGGTGGAAAGTGTGTGCGTGTGCCTGTGCGTGTGTGCGTGTGTGCGTGTGTGCGTGTGTGCCTGTGTGCGTGTGTTTGTGTGTGCGTGTGTGTGTGTCTGTTCGGCTTTCAGAGATAAGAACACGGCCGTGGCAAGAAGTCCCTACCTGTCGTAAGAGGAGAATAATGGGTAGGAGTCGAGAGGTGAATAGTGTATGTGTGTGTGTGTGTGCGTGTGTAAGTGTGTGTGTGTGTGAGTGTGTGTGTGTGTCCGTTCGGCTCGCAGAGATCAGAATACGTCCGTGGCAAGAAGGCCTTGCCTGTCTTAAGAGGCGACTAATGGATAGGAGTCGAAAGGTGGAGAGTGTGTGCTTGTGCGTGTGCGTGTGCGTGTGTGCGTTCGGCTTGCAGAGATAAGAACACGACCGTGGCAAGAAGTCCCTGCCTTTCGAAGGAGACAAATAATGGGTAGGAGTCGAGAGGTTAAGAGTGTATATGTGTGTGTGCGCGTGTGTGCGTGCGTGTGTTCTTGTATTTGTGTGTGTGAGTGTGTGTGTGTCCGGTCGGCTCGCAGAGATAAGAACATGGCCGTGGCAGGAAGGCCTTGCCTGTCGTAAGAGGCGACTAATGGGTAGGAGTCGAGAGGTGAAGAGTGTATGTGTGTGTGCCTGTGTGCGTGTATTTGTGTGTGCGTGTGTGTGTGTGCGTGTGTGTGTGTGTCCGTTCGGCTTGCAGAGATAAGAACACGGTTGAGGCAAGAAGGCCCTGCCTGTCGTAAGAGCCGACTAATAGGTAGGAGTCGAGAGGTGAAGAATATATGTGTGTGTGCGTGTGTGTGTGTGTGTGTATGTGTGTGTGCGTGTGTGCGTGAGTGTGTGCGTGTGCGTGTGCGTGTATGCGTG
>NW_027311896.1:797500-800000 GCF_040954645.1 Diabrotica undecimpunctata | reverse complement strand
GTTTGTGCCTGTGTGCGTGTGTTTGTGTGTGCGTGTGTGTGTGTGTCCGGTCGGCTCGCTGAAATGAGAACACGGCCGTGGCAAGAAGGCCCTGCCTGTCGTAAGAGGCGACTAATGGGTAGGAGTCGAGAGGTGAAGAGTGTATGTGTGTGTGTACGTGTGTGCGTGTGTGTGTGCGTGTGTGAGTATGTGTGTGTGTCCGTTCGGCTTGCAGAGATAAGAATACGCCCGTGGCAAGAAGGTCATGCCTGTCTTAAGAGGCGACTAATGGATAGGAGTCGAAAGGTGGAGAGTGTATATGTGTGTGTGCGCGTGTGTGCGTGCGTGTGTGTGTGTGTGTTCTTGTATGTGTGTGTGTGAGTGTGTGTGTCCGGTCGGCTCGCAGAGATAAGAACATGGCCGTGGCAGGAAGGCCCTGCCTGTCGTAAGAGGCGACTAATGGGTAGGGGTCGAGAGGTGAAGAGTGTATGTGTGTGTGCGTGTGTGCGTGTGTGTGCGTGTGTGAGTGTGAGTGTATGTGTGTGTGTCCGTCTGGCTTGCAGAGGTAAGAATACGGCCAAGGCAAGAAGACCCTGCCAGTTGTAAGGGGCGACTAATAGGTAGGAGTCGAGAGGTGAAGAGTGTATGTGTGTGTGCGTGTGTGCGTGTGTGCGTGTGTGTGTGCGTGTGTGAGTATGTGTGTGTGTCCGTTCGGCTTGCAGAGATAAGAACACGGCCGTGGCAAGAAGTCCCTGCCTATCGTAAGAGGCGACTAATAGGTAGGAGTCGAGAGGTGAAGAATGTATGTGTGTGTGCGTGTGGGCGTGTTTGTGTGTGTGTGAGTGTATGTGTGTGTGCGTGTGTGCGTGCGTGTGTGTGTGTTTGTGAGTGTGTGTGTATGTATGTGTGTGTGTCCCTTCGGCTCGCAGAGATAAGAAAACAGCCGTGGCAAGAAAGCGATGCAAATCGTACGGGGCGACTAATGGATAGGAGTCGAGAGGCGAAGAGTGGGCGACTAATAAGTAGGAGTCGAGAGGTGAAAAGTGTATGTGTGTGTGCGTGTGTGCGTGTGTGTGTGCGTGTGTGAGTATGTGTGTGTGTTAGTTCGGCTTGCAGAGATAAAAACACGACCGAGGCAAGAAGGCCCTGCCTATCGTAAGAGGCGACTAATAGGTAGGAGTCGAGAGGTGAAGAATGTATGTGTGTGTGCGTGTGAACGTGTTTGTGTGTGTGTGAGTGTATGTGTGTGTGCGTGTGTGCGTGCGTGTGTGTGTGTGTTTGTGGGTGTGTGTGTATGTATGTGTGTGTGTCCCTTCGGCTCGCAGAGATAAGAAAACAGCCGTGGCAAGAAAGCGATGCAAATCGTACGGGGCGACTAATGGATAGGAGTCGAGAGGCGAAGAGTGGGCGACTAATAAGTAGGAGTCGAGAGGTGAAAAGTGTATGTGTGTGTGCGTGTGTGCGTGTGTGTGTGCGTGTGTGAGTATGTGTGTGTGTCCGTTCGGCTTGCAGTGATAAGAACACGGCCAAGGCAAGAAGGCCCTGCCTATCGTAAGAGGCGACTAATAGGTAGGAGTCGAGAGGTGAAGAATGTATGTGTGTGTGCGTGTGGGCGTGTTTGTGTGTGTGAGTGTATGTGTGTGTGCGTGTGTGCGTGCGTGTGTGTGTGTGTGTGTGTTTGTGAGTGTGTGTGTATGTATGTGTGTGTGTCCCTTCGGCTCGCAGAGATAAGAAAAGAGCCGTGGCAAGAAGGCGATGCAAATCGTACGGGGCGACTAATGGGTAGGAGTCGAGATGTGAAGAGTGGGCGACTAATAAGTAGGAGTCGAGAGGTGAAGAGAGTATGTGTGTGGGTGCGTGTGTGCGTGTGTGTGTGCGTGTGTGTGTATGTGTGTGTGTCCGTTCGGCTCGCAGAGATAAGAACACCGCCGTGGCAAGAAGTCCCTGCCTGTCGTAAGAGGCGACTAATGAATAGGAGTCGAGAGGTGAAGAGTGTATGTGTCTTTGTGTGTGTGCGTGTGTTTGTGCGTGTGTGAGTATGTGTGTGTGTATGTGTGTGTGTGTGTGTCCGTTTGGCTTGCAGAGATAAGAATACGGCCGAGGCAAGAACGCCCTGCCTGTCTTAAGAGGCGACTAATGGATATTAGTCGAGAGGTGGAGAGTGTGTGCGTGTGCGTGTACGTGTGCGTGTGTGCGTGTGTGCCTGTGTGCGTGTGTTTGTGTGTGGGTGTGTGTGTTTGTCCTTTCGGCTCGCAGAGATAAGAATACGTCCGTGGCAAGAAGGCCCTGCCTGTCTTAAGAGGCGACTAATGGATAGGAATCGAGAGGTGGAGAATGTGTGCGTGTGCGTGTGTGCGTGTGTGCGTGTGTGCCTGTGTGCGTATGTGTGTGTATGTTTGTGTGTGTCCATTCGGCTCGCGGAGATTAGAATACGGCCGAGGCAACAAGGCAATGCCTGTCGTAAGAGGCGACTAATGGGTAGGAGTCGAGAGGTGAAGAATGTATTTGTGTGTGTGTGTGT
>NW_027311896.1:732500-792500 GCF_040954645.1 Diabrotica undecimpunctata | reverse complement strand
TGTGCGTGTGTGAGTATGTGTGTGTGTCCGTTCGGCTTGCAGAGATAAGAATACGCCCGTGGCAAGAAGGTCATGCCTGTCTTAAGAGGCGACTAATGGATAGGAGTCGAAAGGTGGAGAGTGTATATGTGTGTGTGCGCGTGTGTGCGTGCGTGTGTGTGTGTGTGTTTTTGTATGTGTGTGTGTGAGTGTGTGTGTCCGGTCGGCTCGCAGAGATAAGAACATGGCCGTGGCAGGAAGGCCCTGCCTGTCGTAAGAGGCGACTAATGGGTAGGGGTCGAGAGGTGAAGAGTGTATGTGTGTGTGCGTGTGTGCGTGTGTGTGCGTGTGTGAGTGTGTGTGTATGTGTGTGTGTCCGTCTGGCTTGCAGAGGTAAGAATACGGCCAAGGCAAGAAGACCCTGCCAGTTGTAAGGGGCGACTAATAGGTAGGAGTCGAGAGGTGAAGAGTGTATGTGTGTGTGCGTGTGTGCGTGTGTGCGTGTGTGTGTGCGTGTGTGAGTATGTGTGTGTGTCCGTTCGGCTTGCAGAGATAAGAACACGGCCGTGGCAAGAAGTCCCTGCCTATCGTAAGAGGCGACTAATAGGTAGGAGTCGAGAGGTGAAGAATGTATGTGTGTGTGCGTGTGGGCGTGTTTGTGTGTGTGTGAGTGTATGTGTGTGTGCGTGTGTGCGTGCGTGTGTGTGTGTGTTTGTGAGTGTGTGTGTATGTATGTGTGTGTGTCCCTTCGGCTCGCAGAGATAAGAAAACAGCCGTGGCAAGAAAGCGATGCAAATCGTACGGGGCGACTAATAGATAGGAGTCGAGAGGCGAAGAGTGGGCGACTAATAAGTAGGAGTCGAGAGGTGAAAAGTGTATGTGTGTGTGCGTGTGTGCGTGTGTGTGTGCGTGTGTGAGTATGTGTGTGTGTTAGTTCGGCTTGCAGAGATAAAAACACGACCGAGGCAAGAAGGCCCTGCCTATCGTAAGAGGCGACTAATAGGTAGGAGTCGAGAGGTGAAGAATGTATGTGTGTGTGCGTGTGGGCGTGTTTGTGTGTGTGTGAGTGTATGTGTGTGTGCGTGTGTGCGTGCGTGTGTGTGTGTGTTTGTGAGTGTGTGTGTATGTATGTGTGTGTGTCCCTTCGGCTCGCAGAGATAAGAAAACAGCCGTGGCAAGAAAGCGATGCAAATCGTACAGGGCGACTAATGGATAGGAGTCGAGAGGCGAAGAGTGGGCGACTAATAAGTAGGAGTCGAGAGGTGAAAAGTGTATGTGTGTGTGCGTGTGTGCGTGTGTGTGTGCGTGTGTGAGTATGTGTGTGTGTGTCCGTTCGGCTTGCAGTGATAAGAACACGGCCAAGGCAAGAAGGCCCTGCCTATCGTAAGAGGTGACTAATAGGTAGGAGTCGAGAGGTGAAGAATGTATGTGTGTGTGCGTGTGGGCGTGTTTGTGTGTGTGAGTGTATGTGTGTGTGCGTGAGTGCGTGCGTGTGTGTGTGTGTGTGTGTTTGTGAGTGTGTGTGTATGTATGTGTGTGTGTCCCTTCGGCTCGCAGAGATAAGAAAACAGCCGTGGCAAGAAGGCGATGCAAATCGTACGGGGCGACTAATGGGTAGGAGTCGAGATGTGAAGAGTGGGCGACTAATAAGTAGGAGTCGAGAGGTGAAGAGAGTATGTGTGTGGGTGCGTGTGTGCGTGTGTGTGTGCGTGTGTGTGTATGTGTGTGTGTCCGTTCGGCTCGCAGAGATAAGAACACCGCCGTGGCAAGAAGTCCCTGCCTGTCGTAAGAGGCGACTAATGAATAGGAGTCGAGAGGTGAAGAGTGTATGTGTCTTTGTGTGTGTGCGTGTGTTTGTGCGTGTGTGAGTATGTGTGTGTGTATGTGTGTGTGTGTGTCCGTTTGGCTTGCAGAGATAAGAATACGGCCGAGGCAAGAACGCCCTGCTTGTCTTAAGAGGCGACTAATGGATATTAGTCGAGAGGTGGAGAGTGTGTGCGTGTGCGTGTACGTGTGCGTGTGTGCGTGTGTGCCTGTGTGCATGTGTTTGTGTGTGGGTGTGTGTGTGTGTCCTTTCGGCTCGCAGAGATAAGAATACGTCCGTGGCAAGAAGGCCCTGCCTGTCTTAAGAGGCAAATAATGGATAGGAATCGAGAGGTGGAGAATGTGTGCGTGTGCGTGTGTGCGTGTGTGCGTGTGTGCCTGTGTGCGTATGTGTGTATATGTTTGTGTGTGTCCATTCGGCTCGCAGAGATTAGAATACGGCCGAGGCAACAAGGCAATGCCTGTCGTAAGAGGCGACTAATGGGTAGGAGTCGAGATGTGAAGAATGTATTTGTGTGTGTGTGTGTGCGTGTGTGCGTGTGTGCGTGCGTGTGTGTGTGTGAGTGTGTATATGTCCCTTCGGCTTGCAGAGATAAGAATACGGCCGAGGCAAGAATGCCCTGCCTGTCGTAAGTGGCGACTAATTGGTAGGAGTCGAGAGGTGAAAAGTGTTTTTGTGTGTGCGTGTGTGTGCGTGTGTGCGTGCTTGTGTGTGTGAGTGTGTATGTGTCCGTTCGGCTTGCAGAGATAAGAATACGGCCGAGGCAAGAAGGCCCTGCCTGTCGTAAGTGGCGACTAATTGGTAGGAGTCGAGAGGTGAAGAGTGTATGTGTGTGTGTGTGTGTGTGCGTGTGTGGGTGTGTGTGTGTTTGTGCGTGTGTAAGTGTGTGTGTGTGTATGTATGCGTGTCCATTCGGCTCGCAGAGATTAGAATACGGCCGAGGCAAGAAGGCCATGCCTGTCGTAAGAGGCAACTAATGTGTAGGAGTCGAGAGGTGAAGAGTGTACGTGTGTGTGTGCGTGTGTGCGTGTGTGTGTGCGTGTGTGAGTGTGTGTGTTTGGTCGGCTCGCAGTGATAAGGACACGTCCGTGCCAAGAAGGCCCTGCCTGTCGTAAGCGGCGACTAATGCGTAGGAGTCGAGAGGTGAAGAGTGTATGTGTGTAAGTGCGTGTGTGCGTGTGTGTGCGTGTGTGAGTGTGTGTGTGTGTCCAGTCGGCTCTCAGAGATAAGAACACGGCCGTGGCAAGAAAGCCCTGCCTTTCGTAAGAGGCGACTAATGGGTAGGAGTCGAGAGGTGAGGAGTGTATGTGTGTGTGAGTGTGCGTGTGTGTGCGTGTGTGAGTGTGTGTGTGTATTTGTGTGTGTGAGTGTGTGTGTGTCCAGTCAGCTCGCAGAGATAAGAACACGGCCGTGGCAAGAAGGCCCTGCCTGTCGTAAGAGGCGACTAATGGGTAGGAGTCGAGAGGTGAAGAGTGTATGTGTGTGTGAGTGTGCGTGTGTGCGTGTGTGTGCATGTGTGAGTGTGTGTGTGTATTTGTGTGTGTGAGTGTGTGTGTCCAGTCGGCTCGCAGAGATACGAACACGGCCGTGGCAAGAAGGCCCTGCCTGTCGTAAGAGGCGACTAATGGGTAGGAGTCGAGTGGTGAAGAGTGTATATGTGTGTGCGTATGTGCGTGTGTGTGCGTGTGAGAGTGTGTGTGTATGTGTGTGTGTGTCCGTTCGGCTTGCAGAGATAAGAAAAAAGCGGTGGCAAGAAGGCCATGCCTGTCGTAAGAGGCGACTAATGGATAGGAGTCGAGAGGTGGAGAGTGTGTGCGTGTGCGTGTGCGTGTGTGCGTGTGTAAGTATGTGTGTGTGTGTCCATTCGTCTTGCAGAAATAAGAACACGGCCGAGGCAAGAAGGCCCTGCCTGTCGTGAGAGGCGACTAATAGGTAGGATTAGAGAGGTGAAGAATGTATGTGTGTGTGCGTGTGTGCGTGCGTATGTGCGTGTGTGTGTGTGAGTGTGTGTGTATGTGTGTGTGTGTCCCTTCGCTCGCAGAGATAAGAAAAAAGCGGTGGCAAGAAGGCCATGCCTGTCGTAAGAGGCGACTAATGGATAGGAGTCGAGAGGTGGAGAGTGTGTGCGTGTGCGTGTGCGTGTGCGTGTGTGTGTGTGCGTGTGTGTGTGTGTCCGTTTGGCTTGCAGAGATAAAAACACGGCCGTGGCAAGAAGTCCCTGCCTGTCGTAAGAGGAGAATAATGGGTAGGAGTCGAGAGGTGAAGAGTGTATGTGTGTGTGCGTGTGTGCGTGCGTGTGTGAGTGTGTGTGTGTATGTGTGTGTGTCAGTGTGTGTGTGTGTCCGGTCGGCTCGCAGAGATGAGAACACGGCCGTGGCAAGAAGGCACTGCCTGTCGTTAAGAGGCAACTAATGGGTAGGAGTCGAGAGGTGAAGAGTGTATGTGTGTGTGTGTGCGTGTGTGCGTGTGTGTGCGTGTGTGTGTGTATATGTTTGTGTCTGTTTGGCTTGCAGAGATAAGAATACGGCCGAGGCAAGAAGGCCCTGCCTCTTGTAAGGGGCGACTAATAAGTAGGAGTCGAGAGGTGAAGAGTGTATGTGTGTATGCGTGTGTGCGTGTGTGCGGGTGTGAGTATGTGTGTTTGTTAGTTCGGCTTGCAGAGATAAGGGCACAACCGAGGCAAGAAGGCCCTGCCTATCGTAAGAGGCGACTAATAGGTAGGAGTCGAGAGGTGAAGAGTGTATGTGTGTGTGCGTGTGTGCGTGTATGTGTGTTTGTGCGTGTGTGAGTGTGTGTGTATGAGTGTGTGTGTCCGTTCGGCTTGCAGAGATATGAATACGGCCGGGGCAAGAAGGCCCTGCCTCTCGTAAGAGGCGACTAAAAGGTAGGGGTCGAGAGGTGAAGAGTGTATATGTGTGTGTGTGTGTGAGTGTGTGTGTTTGTCCGCTCAGCTCGCAGAGATAAGATTACGGCCGTGGCAAGAAGGCCCTACCTGTCTTAAGAGGCGGCTAATGGATAGGAGTCGAGAGGTGGAGAGTGTGTGCCTGTGCGTGTGCATGTGCGTGGGTGCGTGTGTGTGCGTGTGTGCGTGTGTGTGTGTGTTTGTGTGTGCGTGTGTGTGTGTCCGTTCGGCTTGCAGAGATAAGAACACGGCCGTGGCAAGAAGTCCCTGCCTGTCGTAAGAGGAGAATAATGGGTAGAAGTCGAGAGGTGAATAGTGTATGTGTGCTTGCGTGTGTGTGTTTGTGTGTGAGTGTGTGTGTGTGTCCTTTCGGCTCGCAGAGATAAGAATGCGTTCGTTGCAAGAAGGCTCTGCCTGTCTTAAGAGGCGACTAATGGATAGGACTCGAGAGGTGGAGTGTGTGCGTGTGCGTGTGCGTTTGCGTGTGTGCGTTTGTGCCTGTGTGCGTGTGTTTGTGTGTGCGTGTGTGTGTGTGTGTGTCCGGTCAGCTCGCTGAAATGAGAACACGGCCGTGGCAAGAAGGCCCTGCCTGTCGTAAGAGGCGACTAATGGGTAGGAGTCGAGAGGTGAAGAGTGTATGTGTGTGTGTACGTGTGTGCGTGTGTGTGTGCGTGTGTGAGTATGTGTGTGTGTCCGTTCGGCTTGCAGAGATAGGAACACGGCCGTGGCAAGAAGTCCCTGCCTGTCGTAGTAGGAGAATAATGGGTAGGAGTCGAGAGGTGAAAAGTGTATGTGTGTGTGTGCGTGTGTGTGAACGTGTGTGTGTCAGTGTGTGTGTGTCCGTTTGGGTCGCAGAGATTAGAATACGGCCGAGGCAAGAAGGCCATGCCTGTCTTAAGAGGCGACTAATGGATAGGAGTCGAAAAGTGGAGAGTGTATATGTGTGTGTGCGCGTGTGTGCGTGCGTGTGTGTGTGTTCTTGTATGTGTGTGTGTGTGAGTGTGTGTGTCCGGTCGGCTCGCAGAGATAAGAACATGGCCGTGGCAAGAAGTCCCTGCCTTTCGAAATAGAAGAATAATGGGTAGGAGTCGAGAGGTGAAGAGTGTATATGTGTGTGTGCGCGTGTGTGCGTGCGTGTCTGTGTTTGTTCTTGTATGTGTGTGTGTGAGTGTGTGTGTGTCCGGTCGGCTCGCAGAGATAAGAACATGGCCGTGGCAGGAAGGCCCTGCCTGTCGTAAGAGGCGACTAATGGGTAGGGGTCGAGAGGTGAACAGTGTATGTGTGTGTGTACGTGTGTGCGTGTGTGTGTGCGTTTGTGAGTATGTGTGTGTGTTCGTTCGGCTCGCAGAGATAAGAACACGGCCGTGGCAAGAAGTCCCTGCCTGTCGTAAGAGGCGACTAATGAATAGGAGTCGAGAGGTGAAGAGTGTATGTGTCTTTGTGTGTGTGCGTGTGTTTGTGCGTGTGTGTGAACGTGTGTGTGTCAGTGTGTGTGTGTCCGTTTGGCTCGCAGAGATTAGAATACGGCCGAGGCAAGAACGCCCTGCCTGTCTTAAGAGGCGACTAATGGATAGGAATCGAGAGGTGGAGAATGTGTGCGTGTGCGTGTGTGCGTGTGTGCGTGTGTGCCTGTGTGCGTGTGTTTGTGTGTGCGTGTGTGTGTGTCCGTTCGGCTTGCAGAGATAAGAACACGGCCGTGGCAAGAAGTCCCTGCCTGTCGTAAGAGGCGACTAATGGGTAGGAGTCGAGAGGTGAAGAGAGTACGTGAGTGTGTGCGTGTGTGGGTGTGTGTGGGTTTGTGCGTGTGTAAGTGTGTGTGTGTATGTTTGTGTGTGTCCATTCGGCTCGCAGAGATTAGAATACGGCCGAGGCAACAAGGCAATGCCTGTCGTAAGAGGCGACTAATGGGTAGGAGTCGAGAGGTGAAGAATGTATTTGTGTGTGTGTGTGCGTGTGTGTGCGTGTGTGCGTGCGTGTGTGTGTGAGTGTGTATATGTCCGTTCGGCCTGCAGAGATAAGAATACGGCCGAGGCAAGAATGCCCTGCCTGTCGTAAGTGGCGACTAATTGGTAGGAGTCGAGAGGTGAAAAGTGATTTTGTGTGTGTGCGTGTGTGTGCGTGTGTGCGTGCTTGTGTGTGTGAGTGTGTATGTGTCCGTTCGGCTTGCAGAGATAAGAATACGGCCGAGGCAAGAAGGCCCTGCCTGTCGTAAGTGGCGACTAATTGGTAGGAGTCGAGAGGTGAAGAGTGTATGTGTGTGTGTGTGTGTGCGTGTGTGGGTGTGTGTGTGTTTGTGCGTGTATAAGTGTGTGTGTGTGTATGTATGCGTGTCCATTCGGCTCGCAGAGATTAGAATACGGCCGAGGCAAGAAGGCTATGCCTGTCGTAAGAGGCAACTAATGGGTAGGAGTCGAGAGGTGAAGAGTGTACGTGTGTGTGTGCGTGTGTGCGTGTGTGTGTGCGTGTGTGAGTGTGTGTGTCCGGTCGGCTCGCAGTGATAAGGACACGTCCGTGCCAAGAAGGCCCTGCCTGTCGTAAGCGGCGACTAATGCGTAGGAGTCGAGAGGTGAAGAGTGTATGTGTGTAAGTGCGTGTGTGCGTGTGTGTGCGTGTGTGAGTGTGTGTGTGTGTCCAGTCGGCTCTCAGAGATAAGAACACGGCCGTGGCAAGAAGGCCCTGCCTTTCGTAAGAGGCGACTAATGGGTAGGAGTCGAGAGGTGAAGAGTGTATGTGTGTGTGAGTGTGCGTGTGTGAGTGTGTGTGTGTATTTGTGTGTGTGAGTGTGTGTGTGTCCAGTCGGCTCGCAGAGATAAGAACACGGCCGTGGCAAGAAGGCCCTGCCTGTCGTAAGAGGCGACTAATGGGTAGGAGTCGAGAGGTGAAGAGTGTATGTGTGTGTGAGTGTGCGTGTGTGCGTGTGTGTGCATGTGTGAGTGTGTGTGTGTATTTGTGTGTGTGAGTGTGTGTGTCCAGTCGGCTCGCAGAGATACAAACACGGCCGTGGCAAGAAGGCCCTGCCTGTCGTAAGAGGCGACTAATGGGTAGGAGTCGAGTGGTGAAGAGTGTATATGTGTGTGCGTATGTGCGTGTGTGTGCGTGTGAGAGTGTGTGTGTATGTGTGTGTGTGTGTCCGTTCGGCTTGCAGAGATAAGAGCACGACCGAGGCATGAAGGCCCTGCCTATCGTAAGAGGCGACTAATAGGTAGGAGTCAAGAGGTGAAGAGTGTATGTGTGTGTGTGCGTGTGTGCGTGTGTGTGTGTATGTGTGTGTGTATCCCTTCGGCTCGCAGAGATAAGAATACGTCTGTGGCAAGAAGGCCATGCTTGCTGTAAGGAGCGACTAATGGGTAGGAGTCGAGAGGTGAAGCGTGTATGTGTGTGTGTGTGTATGTGTGCAAGTGTGTGTTTGTGTGTCCGTTCGGCTCGCAGAGATAGGTATACGTCCGTGGCAAGAAGGCCCTGCCTGTCTTAAGAGGCGACTAATGGATAGGAGTCGAGAGGTGGAGAGTGTGTGCGTGTGCGTGTGCGTGTGGTTGCGTGTGTAAGTGTGTGTGTATGTGTGTGTGTCTTTTTGGCATGCAGAGATAAAAATACGGCAGAGGCAAGAAGGCCCTGCCTCTTGTAATGGGCGACTAATAAGTAGGAGTCGAGAGGTGAAGAGTGTATGTGTGTGTGTGCGTGTGTGGGTGTGTGTGTGCGTGTGTGAGTATGTGTGTGTATTAGTTCGGCTTGCAGAAATAAGAACACGACCGAGTCAAGCAGGCCCTGCCTATCGTAATAGGCGACTAATAGGTAGGAGTCGAGAGGTGAAGAGTGTATGTGTGTGTGTGCGTGTGTGCGTGTGTGTGTGAGTGTGTGAGTATGTGTGTGTGTCCGTTCGGCTTGCAGAGATAACAACACCCCCAAGGCAAGAAGGCCCTTCCTGTCGTAAGAGGCGACTAATAGGTAGGAGTCGAGAGGTGGAGAATGTGTGCGTGTGCGTGTGCGTGTGTGCGTGTGTAAGTATGTGTGTGTGTGTCCGTTCGTCTTGCAGAAATAAGAACACGGCCGAGGCAAGAAGGCCCTGCCTGTCGTAATAGGAGAATAATGGGTAGGAGTCGAGAGGTGAAAAGTGTATGTGTGTGTGTGCGTGTGTGTGAACGTGTGTGTGTGTCAGTGTGTGTGTGTCCGTTTGGCTCGCAGAGATAAGAACACGGCCGTGGCAAGAAGGCCCTGCCTTTCGTAAGAGGCGACTAATGGGTAGGAGTCGAGAGGTGAAGAGTGTATGTGTGTGTGAGTGTGCGTGTGTGAGTGTGTGTGTGTATTTGTGTGTGTGAGTGTGTGTGTGTCCAGTCGGCTCGCAGAGATAAGAACACGGCCGTGGCAAGAAGGCCCTGCCTGTCGTAAGAGGCGACTAATGGGTAGGAGTCGAGAGGTGAAGAGTGTATGTGTGTGTGAGTGTGCGTGTGTGCGTGTGTGTGCATGTGTGAGTGTGTGTGTGTATTTGTGTGTGTGAGTGTGTGTGTCCAGTCGGCTCGCAGAGATACAAACACGGCCGTGGCAAGAAGGCCCTGCCTGTCGTAAGAGGCGACTAATGGGTAGGAGTCGAGTGGTGAAGAGTGTATATGTGTGTGCGTATGTGCGTGTGTGTGCGTGTGAGAGTGTGTGTGTATGTGTGTGTGTGTGTCCGTTCGGCTTGCAGAGATAAGAGCACGACCGAGGCATGAAGGCCCTGCCTATCGTAAGAGGCGACTAATAGGTAGGAGTCAAGAGGTGAAGAGTGTATGTGTGTGTGTGCGTGTGTGCGTGTGTGTGTGTATGTGTGTGTGTATCCCTTCGGCTCGCAGAGATAAGAATACGTCTGTGGCAAGAAGGCCATGCTTGCTGTAAGGAGCGACTAATGGGTAGGAGTCGAGAGGTGAAGCGTGTATGTGTGTGTGTGTGTATGTGTGCAAGTGTGTGTTTGTGTGTCCGTTCGGCTCGCAGAGATAGGTATACGTCCGTGGCAAGAAGGCCCTGCCTGTCTTAAGAGGCGACTAATGGATAGGAGTCGAGAGGTGGAGAGTGTGTGCGTGTGCGTGTGCGTGTGGTTGCGTGTGTAAGTGTGTGTGTATGTGTGTGTGTCTTTTTGGCATGCAGAGATAAAAATACGGCAGAGGCAAGAAGGCCCTGCCTCTTGTAATGGGCGACTAATAAGTAGGAGTCGAGAGGTGAAGAGTGTATGTGTGTGTGTGCGTGTGTGGGTGTGTGTGTGCGTGTGTGAGTATGTGTGTGTATTAGTTCGGCTTGCAGAAATAAGAACACGACCGAGTCAAGCAGGCCCTGCCTATCGTAATAGGCGACTAATAGGTAGGAGTCGAGAGGTGAAGAGTGTATGTGTGTGTGTGCGTGTGTGCGTGTGTGTGTGAGTGTGTGAGTATGTGTGTGTGTCCGTTCGGCTTGCAGAGATAACAACACCCCCAAGGCAAGAAGGCCCTTCCTGTCGTAAGAGGCGACTAATAGGTAGGAGTCGAGAGGTGGAGAATGTGTGCGTGTGCGTGTGCGTGTGTGCGTGTGTAAGTATGTGTGTGTGTGTCCGTTCGTCTTGCAGAAATAAGAACACGGCCGAGGCAAGAAGGCCCTGCCTGTCGTAATAGGAGAATAATGGGTAGGAGTCGAGAGGTGAAAAGTGTATGTGTGTGTGTGCGTGTGTGTGAACGTGTGTGTGTGTCAGTGTGTGTGTGTCCGTTTGGCTCGCAGAGATTAGAATACGGCCGAGGCAAGAAGGCCATGCCTGTCTTAAGAGGCGACTAATGGATAGGAGTCGAAAGGTG
Source organism: Diabrotica undecimpunctata (assembly GCF_040954645.1). Lineage (NCBI taxonomy): Eukaryota > Metazoa > Arthropoda > Insecta > Coleoptera > Chrysomelidae > Diabrotica > Diabrotica undecimpunctata. The sequence continues at coordinate 782,002 of NW_027311896.1, read as the reverse complement.
GAGAGTGTATATGTGTGTGTGCGCGTGTGTGCGTGCGTGTGTGTGTGTTCTTGTATGTGTGTGTGTGAGTGTGTGTGTCCGGTCGGCTCGCAGAGATAAGAACATGGCCGTGGCAAGAAGTCCCTGCCTTTCGAAATAGAAGAATAATGGGTAGGAGTCGAGAGGTGAAGAGTGTATATGTGTGTGTGTGCGCGTGTGTGCGTGCGTGTCTGTGTTTGTTCTTGTATGTGTGTGTGTGAGTGTGTGTGTGTCCGGTCGGCTCGCAGAGATAAGAACATTGCCGTGGCAGGAAGGCCCTGCCTGTCGTAAGAGGCGACTAATGGGTAGGGGTCGAGAGGTGAAGAGTGTATGTGTGTGTGTGCGTGTGTGCGTGTGTGTGTGCGTGTGTGAGTGTGTGTGTATGTGTGTGTGTCCGTCTGGCTTGCAGAGGTAAGAATACGGCCAAGGCAAGAAGACCCTGCCAGTTGTAAGGGGCGACTAATAGGTAGGAGTCGAGAGGTGAAGAGTGTATGTGTGTGTGTGCGTGTGTGCGTGTGTGTGTGCGTGTGTGAGTATGTGTGTGTGTCCGTTTGGCTTGCAGAGATAAGAACACGGCCGTGGCAAGAAGTCCCTGCCTGTCGTAAGAGGAGAATAATGGGTAGGAGTCGAGAGGTGAAGAGTGTATGTGTGTGTGTGTGCGTGTGTGCGTGTGTGGGCGTGTGTGAGTGTGTGTGTATGTGTGTGTGTCCGTTTGGCTTGCAGAGATAAGAATACGGCCGAGGCCAGAAGGCCCTGCCTCTTGTAAGGGTCGACTAATAAGTAGGAGTCGAGAGGTGAAGAGTGTATGTGTGTGTGCGTGTGTGCGTTTGTGTGTGTGTGTGCGTGTGTGAGTATGTGTGTGTGTTAGTTTGGCTTGCAGAGATGAGAACACGACCGCGGCAAGAAGGCCCTGCTTATCGTAAGAGGCGACTAAAAGGTAGGAGTCGAGAGGTGAAGAGTGTATGTGTGTGTGCGTGTGTGTGTGTTTGTGCGTGTGTGAGTGTGTGTGTATGAGTGTGTGTGTCCGTTCGGCTTGCAGAGATAAGAATACGGCCGTGGCAAGAAGGCCATGCTTGCTGTAAGGAGCGACTAATTGGTAGGAGTCGAGAGGTGAAGAGTGTATGTGTGTGTGCGTGTGTGCGTGTATGTGTGTTTGTGCGTGTGTGAGTGTGTGTGTATGAGTGTGTGTGTCCGTTCGGCTTGCAGAGATATGAATACGGCCGGGGCAAGAAGGCCCTGCCTCTCGTAAGAGGCGACTAAAAGGTAGGAGTCGAGAGGTGAAGAGTGTATGTGTGTGTGCGTGTGTGTGTGTTTGTGCGTGTGTGAGTGTGTGTGTATGAGTGTGTGTGTCCGTTCGGCTCGCAGAGATAAGATTACGGCCGTGGCAAGAAGGCCCTACCTGTCTTAAGAGGCGGCTAATGGATAGGAGTCGAGAGGTGGAGAGTGTGTGCGTGTGCGTGTGCGTGTGCGTGGGTGCGTGTGTGTGCGTGTGTGCGTGTGTGTGTGTGTTTGTGTCTGCGTGTGTGCGTGCGTGTGTGTGTGTGTTTGTGAGTGTGTGTGTATGTATGTGTGTGTGTCCCTTCGGCTCGCAGAGATAAGAAAACAGCCGTGGCAAGAAAGCGATGCAAATCGTACGGGGCGACTAATGGATAGGAGTCGAGAGGCGAAGAGTGGGCGACTAATAAGTAGGAGTCGAGAGGAGAAAAGTGTATGTGTGTGTGCGTGTGTGCGTGTGTGTGTGCGTGTGTGAGTATGTGTGTGTGTCCGTTCGGCTTGCAGTGATAAGAACACGGCCAAGGCAAGAAGGCCCTGCCTATCGTAAGAGGCGACTAATAGGTAGGAGTCGAGAGGTGAAGAATGTATGTGTGTGTGCGTGTGGGCGTCTTTGTGTGTGTGTGAGTGTATGTGTGTGTGCGTGTGTGCGTGCGTGTGTGTGTGTGTTTGTGAGTGTGTGTGTATGTATGTGTGTGTGTCCCTTCGGCTCGCAGAGATAAGAAAACAGCCGTGGCAAGAAAGCGATGCAAATCGTACGGGGCGACTAATGGATAGGAGTCGAGAGGCGAAGAGTGGGCGACTAATAAGTAGGAGTCGAGAGGAGAAAATTGTATGTGTGTGTGCGTGTGTGCGTGTGTGTGTGCGTGTGTGAGTATGTGTGTGTGTCCGTTCGGCTTGCAGTGATAAGAAAACAGCCGTGGCAAGAAGGCGATGCAAATCGTACGGGGCGACTAATGGGTAGGAGTCGAGATGTGAAGAGTGGGCGACTAATAAGTAGGAGTCGAGAGGTGAAGAGAGTATGTGTGTGGGTGCGTGTGTGCGTGTGTGTGTGCGTGTGTGTGTATGTGTGTGTGTCCGTTCGGCTCGCAGAGATAAGAACACGGCCGTGGCAAGAAGTCCCTGCCTGTCGTAAGAGGCGACTAATGAATAGGAGTCGAGAGGTGAAGAGTGTATGTGTCTTTGTGTGTGTGCGTGTGTTTGTGCGTGTGTGAGTATGTGTGTGTATGTGTGTGTGTGTGTGTCCGTTTGGCTTGCAGAGATAAGAATACGGCCGAGGCAAGAACGCCCTGCCTGTCTTAAGAGGCGACTAATGGATATTAGTCGAGAGGTGAAGAGTGTGTGCGTGTGCGTGTACGTGTGCGTGTGTGCGTGTGTGCCTGTGTGCGTGTGTTTGTGTGTGCGTGTGTGTGTGTGTCCGTTTGGCTTGCAGAGATGAGAACACGGCTGTGGCAAGAAGTCCCTGCCTGTCGTAAGAGGAGAATAATGGGTAGGAGTCGAGAGGTGAAGAGTGTATGTGTGTGTGTGTGTGCGTGTGTGCGTGTGTGGGCGTGTGTGAGTGTGTGTGTATGTGTGTGTGTCCGTTTGGCTTGCAGAGATAAGAATACGGCCGAGGCCAGAAGGCCCTGCCTCTTGTAAGGGTCGACTAATAACTAGGAGTCGAGAGGTGAAGAGTATATGTGTGTGTGCGTGTGTGCGTGTGTGTGTGCGTGTGTGAGTATGTGTGTGTGTCCGTTTGGCTTGCAGAGATGAGAACACGGCCGTGGCAAGAAGTCCCTGCCTGTCGTAAGAGGAGAATAATGGGTAGGAGTCGATAGGTGAAGAGTGTATGTGTGTGTGTGTGTGTGCGTGTGTGCGTGTGTGGGCGTGTGTGAGTGTGTGTGTATGTGTGTGTGTCCGTTTGGCTTGCAGAGATAAGAATACGGCCGAGGCCAGAAGGCCCTGCCTCTTGTAAGGGTCGACTAATAACTAGGAGTCGAGAGGTGAAGAGTGTATGTGTGTGTGCGTGTGTGCGTGTGTGTGTGTGTGCGTGTGTGAGTATGTGTGTGTGTTAGTTTGGCTTGCAGAGATATGAATACGGCCGGGGCAAGAAGGCCCTGCCTCTCGTAAGAGGCGACTAAAAGGTAGGGGTCGAGAGGTGAAGAGTGTATGTGTGTGTGTGTGTGTGTGTGTGAGTGTGTGTGTTTGTCCGCTCGGCTCGCAGAGATAAGATTACGGCCGTGGCAAGAAGGCCCTACCTGTCTTAAGAGGCGGCTAATGGATAGGAGTCGAGAGGTGGAGAGTGTGTGCGTGTGCGTGTGCGTGTGCGTGGGTGCGTGTGTGTGCGTGTGTGCGTGTGTGTGTGTGTTTGTGTGTGCGTGTGTGTGTGTGTCCGTTCGGCTTGCAGAGATGAGAACACGGCCGTGGCAAGAAGTCCCTGCTTGTCGTAAAAGGAGAATAATGGGTAGAAGTCGAGAGGTGAATAGTGTATGTGTGCTTGCGTGTGTGTGTTTGTGTGTGAGTGTGTGTGCGTGTCCTTTCGGCTCGCAGAGATAAGAATGCGTTCGTTGCAAGAAGGCTCTGCCTGTCTTAAGAGGCGACTAATGGGTAGGAGTCGAGAGGTGAAGAGTGTATGTGTGTGTGTGCGTGTGTGCGTGTGTGTGCGTGTGTGATTGTGTGTGTATGTGTGTGTGTCCGTCTGGCTTGCAGAGGTAAGAATACGGCCAAGGCAAGAAGACCCTGCCAGTTGTAAGGGGCGACTAATAGGTAGGAGTCGAGAGGTGAAGAGTGTATGTGTGTGTGCGTGTGTGCGTGTGTGTGTGCGTGTGTGAGTATGTGTGTGTGTCCGTTCGGCTTGCAGAGATAAGAACACGGCCGTGGCAAGAAGTCCCTGCCTGTCGTAAGAGGCGACTAATGGGTAGGAGTCGAGAGGTGAAGAGTGTATGTGTGTGTGTACGTGTGTGCGTGTGTGTGTGCGTGTGTGAGTACGTGTGTTTGTCCGTTCGGCTTGCAGAGATAAGAATACGTCCGTGGCAAGAAGGTCATGCCTGTCTTAAGAGGCGACTAATGGATAGGAGTCGAAAGGTGGAGAGTGTATATGTGTGTGTGCGCGTGTGTGCGTGCGTGTGTGTGTGTGTTCTTGTATGTGTGTGTGTGAGTGTGTGTGTCCGGTCGGCTCGCAGAGATAAGAATATGGCCGTGGCAGGAAGGCCCTGCCTGTCGTAAGAGGCGACTAATGGGTAGGGGTCGAGAAGTGAAGAGTGTATGTGTGTGTGTGCGTGTGTGCGTGTGTGTGCGTGTGTGAGTGTGTGTGTATGTGTGTGTGTCCGTCTGGCTTGCAGAGGTAAGAATACGGCCAAGGCAAGAAGACCCTGCCAGTTGTAAAGGGCGACTAATAGGTAGGAGTCGAGAGGTGAAGAGTGTATGTGTGTGTGTGCGTGTGTGTGTGCGTGTGTGAGTATGTGTGTGTGTCCGTTTGGCTTGCAGAGATAAGAACACGGCCGTGGCAAGAAGTCCCTGCCTGTCGTAAGAGGAGAATAATGGGTAGGAGTCGAGAGGTGAAGAGTGTATGTGTGTGTGTGTGTGCGTGTGTGCGTGTGTGGGCGTGTGTGAGTGTGTGTGTATGTGTGTGTGTCCGTTTGGCTTGCAGAGATAAGAATACGGCCGAGGCCAGAAGGCCCTGCCTCTTGTAAGGGTCGACTAATAAGTAGGAGTCGAGAGGTGAAGAATGTATGTGTGTGTGCGTGTGTGCGTGTGTGTGTGTGAGTGTGCGTGTGTGAGTATGTGTGTGTGTTAGTTTGGCTTGCAGAGATGAGAACACGACCGCGGCAAGAAGGCCCTGATTATCGTAAGAGGCGACTAAAAGGTAGGAGTCGAGAGGTGAAGAGTGTATGTGTGTGTGAGTGTGCGTGTGTGCGTGTGTGTGCATGTGTGAGTGTGTGTGTGTATTTGTGTGTGTGAGTGTGTGTGTCCAGTCGGCTCGCAGAGATACCAACACGGCCGTGGCAAGAAGGCCCTGCCTGTCGTAAGAGGCGACTAATGGGTAGGAGTCGAGTGGTGAAGAGTGTATATGTGTGTGCGTATGTGCGTGTGTGTGCGTGTGAGAGTGTGTGTGTATGTGTGTGTGTGTCCGTTCGGCTTGCAGAGATAAGAGCACGACCGAGGCAAGAAGGCCCTGCCTATCGTAAGAGGCGACTAATAGGTAGGAGTCAAGAGGTGAAGAGTGTATGTGTGTGTGTGCGTGTGTGCGTGTGTGTGTGTGTGTATGTGTGTGTATCCCTTCGGCTCGCAGAGATAAGAATACGTCCGTGGCAAGAAGGCCATGCTTGCTGTAAGGAGCGACTAATGGGTAGGAGTCGAGAGGTGAAGCGTGTATGTGTGTGTGTGTGTATGTGTGCAAGTGTGTGTGTGTGTGTCCGTTCGGCTCGCAGAGATAGGTATACGTCTGTGGCAAGAAGGCCCTGGCTGTCATAAGAGGCGACTAATGGATAGGAGTCGAGAGGTGGAGAGTGTGTGCGTGTGCGTGTGCGTGTGGGTGCGTTTGTAAGTGTGTGTGTATGTGTGTGTGTCTTTTTGGCTTGCAGAAATAAGAACACGACCGAGTCAAGCAGGCCCTGCCTATCGTAATAGGCGACTAATAGGTAGGAGTCGAGAGGTGAAGAGTGTATGTGTGTGTGTGCGTGTGTGCGTGTGTGTGTGAGTGTGTGAGTATGTGTGTGTGTCCGTTCGGCTTGCAGAGATAACAACACCCCCAAGGCAAGAAGGCCCTTCCTGTCGTAAGAGGCGACTAATAGGTAGGAGTCGAGAGGTGGAGAGTGTGTGCGTGTGCGTGTGTGCGTGTGTAAGTATGTGTGTGTGTGTCCGTTCGTCTTGCAGAAATAAGAACACGGCCGAGGCAAGAAGGCCCTGCCTGTCGTAATAGGAGAATAATGGGTAGGAGTCGAGAGGTGAAAAGTGTATGTGTGTGTGTGCGTGTGTGTGAACGTGTGTGTGTGTCAGTGTGTGTGTGTGTCCGTTTGGCTCGCAGAGATTAGAATACGGCCGAGGCAAGAAGGCCATGCCTGTCTTAAGAGGCGACTAATGGATAGGAGTCGAAAGGTGGAGAGTGTATATGTGTGTGTGCGCGTGTGTGCGTGCGTGTGTGTGTGTTCTTGTATGTGTGTGTGTGAGTGTGTGTGTCCGGTCGGCTCGCAGAGATAAGAACATGGCCGTGGCAAGAAGTCCCTGCCTTTCGAAATAGAAGAATAATGGGTAGGAGTCGAGAGGTGAAGAGTGTATATGTGTGTGTGTGCGCGTGTGTGCGTGCGTGTCTGTGTTTGTTCTTGTATGTGTGTGTGTGAGTGTGTGTGTGTCCGGTCGGCTCGCAGAGATAAGAACATGGCCGTGGCAGGAAGGCCCTGCCTGTCGTAAGAGGCGACTAATGGGTAGGGGTCGAGAGGTGAAGAGTGTATGTGTGTGTGTGCGTGTGTGCGTGTGTGTGTGCGTGTGTGAGTGTGTGTGTATGTGTGTGTGTCCGTCTGGCTTGCAGAGGTAAGAATACGGCCAAGGCAAGAAGACCCTGCCAGTTGTAAGGGGCGACTAATAGGTAGGAGTCGAGAGGTGAAGAGTGTATGTGTGTGTGTGCGTGTGTGCGTGTGTGTGTGCGTGTGTGAGTATGTGTGTGTGTCCGTTTGGCTTGCAGAGATAAGAACACGGCCGTGGCAAGAAGTCCCTGCCTGTCGTAAGAGGAGAATAATGGGTAGGAGTCGAGAGGTGAAGAGTGTATGTGTGTGTGTGTGCGTGTGTGCGTGTGTGGGCGTGTGTGAGTGTGTGTGTATGTGTGTGTGTCCGTTTGGCTTGCAGAGATAAGAATACGGCCGAGGCCAGAAGGCCCTGCCTCTTGTAAGGGTCGACTAATAAGTAGGAGTCGAGAGGTGAAGAGTGTGTGTGTGTTTGTGCGTGTGTGAGTGTGTGTGTATGAGTGTGTGTGTCCGTTCGGCTTGCAGAGATATGAATACGGCCGGGGCAAGAAGGCCATGCTTGCTGTAAGGAGCGACTAATTGGTAGGAGTCGAGAGGTGAAGAGTGTATGTGTGTGTGCGTGTGTGCGTGTGTGTGTGTTTGTGCGTGTGTGAGTGTGTGTGTATGAGTGTGTGTGTCCGTTCGGCTTGCAGAGATAAGAATACGGCCGTGGCAAGAAGGCCATGCTTGCTGTAAGGAGCGACTAATTGGTAGGAGTCGAGAGGTGAAGAGTGTATGTGTGTGTGCGTGTGTGCGTGTATGTGTGTTTGTGCGTGTGTGAGTGTGTGTGTATGAGTGTGTGTGTCCGTTCGGCTTGCAGAGATATGAATACGGCCGGGGCAAGAAGGCCCTGCCTCTCGTAAGAGGCGACTAAAAGGTAGGGGTCGAGAGGTGAAGAGTGTATGTGTGTGTGTGTGTGTGGGTGTGTGTGTTTGTCCGCTCGGCTCGCAGAGATAAGATTACGGCCGTGGCAAGAAGGCCCTACCTGTTTTAAGAGGCGGCTAATGGATAGGAGTCGAGAGGTGGAGAGTGTGTGCGTGTGCGTGTGCGTGTGCGTGGGTGCGTGTGTGTGCGTGTGTGCGTGTGTGTGTGTGTGTGTTTGTGTGTGCGTGTGTGCGTGCGTGTGTGTGTGTGTGTTTGTGAGTGTGTGTGTGTATGTATGTGTGTGTGTCCCTTCGGCTCGCAGAGATAAGAAAACAGCCGTGGCAAGAAAGCGATGCAAATCGTACGGGGCGACTAATGGATTGGAGTCGAGAGGCGAAGAGTGGGCGACTAATAAGTAGGAGTCGAGAGGAGAAAAGTGTATGTGTGTGTGCGTGTGTGCGTGTGTGTGTGCGTGTGTGAGTATGTGTGTGTGTCCGTTCGGCTTGCAGTGATAAGAACACGGCCAACGCAAGAAGGCCCTGCCTATCGTAAGAGGCGACTAATAGGTAGGAGTCGAGAGGTGAAGAATGTATGTGTGTGTGCGTGTGGGCGTGTTTGTGTGTGTGTGAGTGTATGTGTGTGTGCGTGTGTGCGTGCGTGTGTGTGTGTGTTTGTGAGTGTGTGTGTATGTATGTGTGTGTGTCCCTTCGGCTCGCAGAGATAAGAAAACAGCCGTGGCAAGAAAGCGATGCAAATCGTACGGGGCGACTAATGGATAGGAGTCGAGAGGCGAAGAGTGGGCGACTAATAAGTAGTAGTCGAGAGGAGAAAAGTGTATGTGTGTGTGCGTGTGTGCGTGTGTGTGTGCGTGTGTGAGTATGTGTGTGTGTCCGTTCGGCTTGCAGTGATAAGAAAACAGCCGTGGCAAGAAGGCGATGCAAATCGTACGGGGCGACTAATGGGTAGGAGTCGAGATGTGAAGAGTGGGCGACTAATAAGTAGAAGTCGAGAGGTGAAGAGAGTATGTGTGTGGGTGCATGTGTGCGTGTGTGTGTGCGTGTGTGTGTATGTGTGTGTGTGTCCGTTCGGCTCGCAGAGATAAGAACACGGCCGTGGCAAGAAGTCCCTGCCTGTCGTAAGAGGCGACTAATGAATAGGAGTCGAGAGGTGAAGAGTGTATGTGTCTTTGTGTGTGTGCGTGTGTTTGTGCGTGTGTGAGTATGTGTGTGTGTATGTGTGTGTGTGTGTGTCCGTTTGGCTTGCAGAGATAAGAATACGGCCGAGGCAAGAGCGCCCTGCCTGTCTTAAGAGGCGACTAATGGATATTAGTCGAGAGGTGGAGAGTGTGTGCGTGTGCGTGTACGTGTGCGTGTGTGCGTGTGTGCCTGTGTGCGTGTGTTTGTGTGTGCGTGTGTGTGTGTGTCCTTTCGGCTCGCAGAGATAAGAATACGTCCGTGGCAAGAAGGCCCTGCCTGTCTTAAGAGGCGACTAATGGATAGGAATCGAGAGGTGGAGAATGTGTGCGTGTGCGTGAGTGCGTGTGTGCCTGTGTGCGTGTGTTTGTGTGTGCGTGTGTGTGTGTGTCCGTTCGGCTTGCAGAGATAAGAACACGTCCGTGTCAAGAAGTCCCTGCCTGTCGTAAGAGGCGACTAATGGGTAGAAGTCGAGAGGTGAAGAGAGTACGTGAGTGTGTGCGTGTGTGAGTGTGTGTGTATGTGTGTGTGTGTCCGTCTGGCTTGCAGAGGTAAGAATACGGCCAAGGCAAGAAGACCCTGCCAGTTGTAAGGGGCGACTAATAGGTAGGAGTCGAGAGGTGAAGAGTGTATGTGTGTGTGCGTGTGTGCGTGTGTGTGCGTGTGTGAGTATGTGTGTGTGTCCGTTTGGCTTGCAGAGATAAGAACACGGCCGTGGCAAGAAGTCCCTGCCTGTCGTAAGAGGAGAATAATGGGTAGGAGTCGAGAGGTGAAGAGTGTATGTGTGTGTGTGTGTGTGCGTGTGTGCGTGTGTGGGCGTGTGTGAGTGTGTGTGTATGTGTGTGTGTGTCCGTTTGGCTTGCAGAGATAAGAATACGGCCGAGGCCAGAAGGCCCTACCTCTTGTAAGGGTCGACTAATAAGTAGGAGTCGAGAGGTGAAGAGTGTATGTGTGTGTGCGTGTGTGCGTGTGTGTGTGTGTGTGCGTGTGTGAGTATGTGTGTGTGTTAGTTTGGCTTGCAGAGATGAGAACACGACCGCGGCAAGAAGGCCCTGCTTATCGTAAGAGGCGACTAAAAGGTAGGAGTCGAGAGGTGTAGAGTGTATGTGTGTGTGCGTGTGTGCGTGTGTGTGTGTTTGTGCGTGTGTGAGTGTGTGTGTATGAGTGTGTGTGTCCGTTCGGCTTGCAGAGATAAGAATACGGCCGTGGCAAGAAGGCCATGCTTGCTGTATGGAGCGACTAATTGGTAGGAGTCGAGAGGTGAAGAGTGTATGTATGTGTGCGTGTGTGCGTGTATGTGTGTTTGTGCGTGTGTGAGTGTGTGTGTATGAGTGTGTGTGTCCGTTCGGCTTGCAGAGATATGGATACGGCCGGGGCAAGAAGGCCCTGCCTCTCGTAAGAGGCGACTAAAAGGTAGGGGTCGAGAGGTGAAGAGTGTATGTGTGTGTGTGTGTGTGAGTGTGTGTGTTTGTCCGCTCGGCTCGCAGAGATAAGATTACGGCCGTGGCAAGAAGGCCCTACCTGTCTTAAGAGGCGGCTAATGGATAGGAGTCGAGAGGTGGAGAGTGTGTGCGTGTGCGTGTGCGTGTGCGTGAGTGCGTGTGTGTGCGTGTGTGCGTGTGTGTGTGTGTTTGTGTGTGCGTGTGTGTGTGTCCGTTCGGCTTGCAGAGATAAGAACACGGCCGTGGCAAGAAGTCCCTGCCTGTCGTAAAAGGAGAATAATGGGTAGAAGTCGAGAGGTGAATAGTGTATGTGTGCTTGCGTGTGTGTGATTGTGTGTGTATGTGTGTGTGTCCGTCTGGCTTGCAGAGGTAAGAATACGGCCAAGGCAAGAAGACCCTGCCAGTTGTAAGGGGCGACTAATAGGTAGGAGTCGAGAGGTGAAGAGTGTATGTGTGTGTGCGTGTGTGCGTGTGTGTGTGCGTGTGTGAGTATGTGTGTGTGTCCGTTCGGCTTGCAGAGATAAGAACACGGCCGTGGCAAGAAGTCCCTGCCTGTCGTAAGAGGCGACTAATGGGTAGGAGTCGAGAGGTGAAGAGTGTATGTGTGTGTGTACGTGTGTGCGTGTGTGTGTGCGTGTGTGAGTACGTGTGTTTGTCCGTTCGGCTTGCAGAGATAAGAATACGTCCGTGGCAAGAAGGTCATGCCTGTCTTAAGAGGCGACTAATGGATAGGAGTCGAAAGGTGGAGAGTGTATATGTGTGTGTGCGCGTGTGTGCGTGCGTGTATGTGTGTGTTCTTGTATGTGTGTGTGTGAGTGTGTGTGTCCGGTCGGCTCGCAGAGATAAGAATATGGCCGTGGCAGGAAGGCCCTGCCTGTCGTAAAAGGCGACTAATGGGTAGGGGTCGAGAGGTGAAGAGTGTATGTGTGTGTGTGCGTGTGTGCGTGTGTGTGCGTGTGTGAGTGTGTGTGTATGTGTGTGTGTCCGTCTGGCTTGCAGAGGTAAGAATACGGCCGTGGCAAGAAGTCATTGCCCATCGTAAGAGGCGACTAATAGGTAGGAGTCGAGAGGTGAAGAATGTATGTGTGTGTGCCTGTGGGCGTGTTTGTGTGTGTCCGGTCGGCTCGCTGAAATGAGAACACGGCCGTGGCAAGAAGGCCCTGCCTGTCGTAAGAGGCGACTAATGGGTAGGAGTCGAGAGGTGAAGAGTGTATGTGTGTGTGTACGTGTGTGCGTGTGTGTGTGCGTGTGTGAGTATGTGTGTTTGTCCGTTCGGCTTGCAGAGATAAGAATACGTCCGTGGCAAGAAGGTCATGCCTGTCTTAAGAGGCGACTAATGGATAGGAGTCGAAAGGTGGAGAGTGTATATGTGTGTGTGCGCTTGTGTGCGTGCGTGTGTGTGTGTGTTCTTGTTTGTGTGTGTGTGAGTGTGTGTGTCCGGTCGGCTCGCAGAGATAAGAACATGGCCGTGGCAGGAAGGCCCTGCCTGTCGTAAGAGGCGACTAATGGGTAGGGGTCGAGAGGTGAAGAGTGTATGTGTGTGTGTGCGTGTGTGCGTGTGTGTGCGTGTGTGAGTGTGTGTGTATGTGTGTGTGTCCGTCTGGCTTGCAGAGGTAAGAATACGGCCAAGGCAAGAAGACCCTGCCAGTTGTAAGGGGCGACTAATAGGTAGGAGTCGAGAGGTGAAGAGTGTATGTGTGTGTGCGTGTGTGCATGTGTGTGTGCGTGTGTGAGTATGTGTGTGTGTCCGTTCGGCTTGCAGAGATAAGAACACGGCCGTGGCAAGAAGTCCCTGCCTATCGTAAGAGGCGACTAATAGGTAGGAGTCGAGAGGTGAAGAATGTATGTGTGTGTGCGTGTGGGCGTGTTTGTGTGTGTGTGAGTGTATGTGTGTGTGCGTGTGTGCGTGCGTGTGTGTGTGTTTGTGAGTGTGTGTGTATGTAAGTGTGTGTGTCCCTTCGGCTCGCAGAGATAAGAAAACAGCCGTGGCAAGAAAGCGATGCAAATCGTACGGGGCGACTAATGGATAGGAGTCGAGAGGCGAAGAGTGGGCGACTAATAAGTAGGAGTCGAGAGGTGAAAAGTGTATGTGTGTGTGCGTGTGTGCGTGTGTGTGTGCGTGTGTGAGTATGTGTGTGTGTCCGTTCGGCTTGCAGTGATAAGAACACGGCCAAGGCAAGAAGGCCCTGCCTATCGTAAGAGGCGACTAATAGGTAGGAGTCGAGAGGTGAAGAATGTATGTGTGTGTGCGTGTGGGCGTGTTTGTGTGTGTGTGAGTGTATGTGTGTGTGCGTGTGTGCGTGCGTGTGTGTGTGTGTGTGTGTGTTTGTGAGTGTGTGTGTATGTATGTGTGTGTGTCCCTTCGGCTCGCAGAGATAAGAAAACAGCCGTGGCAAGAAGGCGATGCAAATCGTACGGGGCGACTAATGGGTAGGAGTCGAGATGTGAAGAGAGGGCGACTACTAAGTAGGAGTCGAGAGGTGAAGAGAGTATGTGTGTGAGTGCGTGTGTGCGTGTGTGTGTGCGTGTGTGTGTATGTGTGTGTGTCCGTTCGGCTCGCAGAGATAAGAACACGGCCGTGGCAAGAAGTCCCTGCCTGTCGTAAGAGGCGACTAATGAATAGGAGTCGAGAGGTGAAGAGTGTATGTGTCTTTGTGTGTGTGCGTATGTTTGTGCGTGTGTGAGTATATGTGTGTGTGTGTGTCCGTTTGGCGTGCAGAGATAAGAACACGGCCGTGGCAAGAAGTCCCTGCCTGTCGTAAGAGGCGACTAATGGGTAGGAGTCGAGAGGTGAAGAGAGTACGTGAGTGTGTGCGTGTGTGGGTGTGTGTGTGTTTGTGCGTGTGTAAGTGTGTGTGTGTATGTTTGTGTGTGTCCATTCGGCTCGCAGAGATTAGAATACGGCCGAGGCAACAAGACAATGCCTGTCGTAAGAGGCGACTAATGGGTAGGAGTCGAGAGGTGAAGAATGTATTTGTGTGTGTGTGTGTGCGTGTGTGTGCGTGTGTGCGTGCGTGTGTGTGTGAGTGTGTATATGTCCGTTCGGCTTGCAGAGATAAAAATACGGCCGAGGCAAGAATGCCCTGCCTGTCGTAAGTGGCGACTAATTGGTAGGAGTCGAGAGGTGAAAAGTGTTTTTGTGTGTGTGCGTGTGTGTGCGTGTGTGCGTGCTTGTGTGTGTGAGTGTGTATGTGTCCGTTCGGCTTGCAGAGATAAGAATACGGCCGAGGCAAGAAGGCCCTGCCTGTCGTAAGTGGCGACTAATTGGTAGGAGTCGAGAGGTGAAGAGTGTATGTGTGTGTGTGTGTGTGTGCGTGTGTGGGTGTGTGTGTTTGTGCGTGTGTAAGTGTGTGTGTGTGTGTGTATGTATGCGTGTCCATTCGGCTCGCAGAGATTAGAATACGGCCGAGGCAAGAAGGCCATGCCTGTCGTAAGAGGCAACTAATGGGTAGGAGTCGAGAGGTGAAGAGTGTATGTGTGTGTGTGCGTGTGTGCGTGTGTGTGTGCGTGTGTGAGTGTGTGTGTCCGGTCGGCTCGCAGTGATAAGGACACGTCCGTGCCAAGAAGGCCCTGCCTGTCGTAAGCGGCGACTAATGCGTAGGAGTCGAGAGGTGAAGAGTGTATGTGTGTAAGTGCGTGTGTGCGTGTGTGTGCGTGTGTGAGTGTGTGTGTGTGTCCAGTCGGCTCTCAGAGATAAGAACACGGCCGTGGCAAGAAGGCCCTGCCTTTCGTAAGAGGCGACTAATGGGTAGGAGTCGAGAGGTGAAGAGTGTATGTGTGTGTGAGTGTGCGTGTGTGTGCGTGTGTGAGTGTGTGTGTGTATTTGTGTGTGTGAGTGTGTGTGTGTCAAGTCGGCTCGCAGAGATGAGAACACGGCCGTGGCAAGAAGGCCCTGCCTGTCGTAAGAGGCGACTAATGGGTAGGAGTCGAGAGGTGAAGAGTGTATGTGTGTGTGAGTGTGCGTGTGTGCGTGTGTGTGCATGTGTGAGTGTGTGTGTGTATTTGTGTGTGTGAGTGTGTGTGTCCAGTCGGCTCGCAGAGATACGAACACGGCCGTGGCAAGAAGGCCCTGCCTGTCGTAAGAGGCGACTAATGGGTAGGAGTCGAGTGGTGAAGAGTGTATATGTGTGTGCGTATGTGCGTGTGTGTGCGTGTGAGAGTGTGTGTGTATGTGTGTGTGTGTCAGTTCGGCTTGCAGAGATAAGAGCACGACCGAGGCAAGAAGGCCCTGCCTATCGTAAGAGGCGACTAATAGGTAGGAGTCAAGAGGTGAAGAGTGTATGTGTGTGTGTGCGTGTGTGCGTGTGTGTGTGTGTATGTGTGTGTGTGTGTATCCCTTCGGCTCGCAGAGATAAGAATACGTCCGTGGCAATAAGGCCATGCTTGCTGTAAGGAGCGACTAATGGGTAGGAGTCGAGAGGTGAAGCGTGTATGTGTGTATGTGTGCAAGTGTGTGTGTGTGTGTCCGTTCGGCTCGCAGAGATAGGTATACGTCCGTGGCAAGAAGGCCCTGCCTGTCTTAAGAGGCGACTAATGGATAGGAGTCGAGAGGTGGAGAGTGTGTGCGTGTGCGTGTGCGTGTGGGTGCGTGTGTAAGTGTGTGTGTATGTGTGTGTGTCTGTTTGGCTTGCAGAGATAAAAATACGGCAGAGGCAAGAAGGCCCTGCCTCTTGTAATGGGCGACTAATAAGTAGGAGTCGAGAGGTGAAGAGTGTATGTGTGTGTGTGTGCGTGTGTGCGTGTGTGTGTGCGTGTGTGAGTATGTGTGTTTGTCCGTTCGGCTTGCAGAGATAAGAACATCCCCAAGGCAAGAAGGCCCTGCCTGTCGTAAGAGGCGACTAATAGGTAGGAGTCGAGAGGTGAAGAATGTATGTGTGTGTGCGTGTGTACGTGTTTGTGTGTGTGTGAGTGTATGTGTGGGTGCGTGTGTGCGTGCGTGTGTCCGTGTGTAAGTATGTGTGTCCGTGTCCGTTCGTCTTGCAGAAATAAGAACACGGCCGAGGCAAGAAGGCCCTGCCTGTCGTGAGAGGCGACTAATAGGTAGGATTAGAGAGGTGAAGAATGTATGTGTGTGTGCGTGTGTGTGTGTGAGTGTGTGTGTGTATGTGTGTGTGTGTGTCCCTTCGCTCGCAGAGATAAGAAAAAAGCGGTGGCAAGAAGGCCATGCCTGTCGTAAGAGGCGACTAATGGATAGGAGTCGAGAGATGGAGAGTGTGTGCGTGTGCGTGTGCGTGTGCGTGTGTGTGTGCGTGTGTGTGTGTGTCCGTTTGGCTTGCAGAGACAAAAACACGGCCGTGGCAAGAAGTCCCTGCCTGTCGTAAGAGGAGAATAATGGGTAGGAGTCGAGAGGTGAAGAGTGTATGTGTGTGTGCCTGTGTGCGTGTGTTTGTGTGTGCGTGTGTGTGTGTCCGGTCGGCTCGCAGAGATGAGAACACCGCCGTGGCAAGAAGGCACTGCCTGTCGTTAGGAGGCAACTAATGGGTAGGAGTCGAGAGGTGAAGAGTGTATGTGTGTGTGTGTGCGTGTGTGCGTGTGTGTGCGTGTGTGTGTGTGTATATGTTTGTGTCTGTTTGGCTTGCAGAGATAAGAATACGGCCGAGGCAAGAAGACCCTGCCTCTTGTAAGGGGCGACTAATAGGTAGGAGTCGAGAGGTGAAGAGTGTATGTGTGTATGCGTGTGTGCGTGTGTGCGTGTGTGAGTATGTGTGTTTGTTAGTTCGGCTTGTAGAGATAAGAGCACAACCGAGGCAAGAAGGCCCTGCCTATCGTAAGAGGCGACTAATAGGTAGGAGTCGAGAGGTGAAGAGTGTATGTGTGTGTGTGCGTGTGAGCGTGCGTGTGTGTGTGAGTGTGTGTGTGTGTCCGTTCGGCTTGCAGAGATAAGAATACGGCCGAGGCAAGAAGGCCCTGCCTGTCGTAAGTGGCGACTAATTGGTAGGAGTCGAGAGGTGAAGAGTGTATATGTGTGTGTGCGTGTGTGCGTGTGTGTGCGTGTGTGCGTGCGTGTGTGTGTGAGTGTGTGCGTCCGTTCGGCTTGCAGAGATAAGAATACGGCCGAGGCAAGAAGGCCCTGCCTGTCGTAAGTGGCGACTAATGGGTAGGAGTCGAGAGGTGAAGAGTTTATTTGTGTGTGTGTGTGCGTGTGTGTGCGTGTGTGCGTGCGTGTGTGTGTGAGTGTGTGCGTCCGTTCGGCTTGCAGAGATAAGAATACGGCCGAGGCAAGAAGGCCCTGCCTGTCGTAAGTGGCGACTAATGGGTAGGAGTCGAGAGGTGAAGAGTTTATTTGTGTGTGTGTGTGCGTGTGTGTGCGTGTGTGCGTGTGTGTGCGTGTGTAAGTGTGTGTGTATGTGTGTGTGTGTCTGTTTGGCTTGCAGAGATAAGAATACGGCCGGGGCAAGAAGGCCCTGCCTGTCGTGAGAGGCGACTAATAGGTAGGATTAGAGAGGTGAAGAATGTATGTGTGTGCGTATGTGCGTGTTTGTGTGTGTGTGAGTGCATGTGTGTGTGCGTGTGTGCGTGCGTGTGTGCATGTGTGTGTGAATGTGTGTGTGTATGTGTGTGTGTGTGTCCCTTCGCTCGCAGAGATAAGAAAAAAGCGGTGGCAAGAAGGCCATGCCTGTCGTAAGAGGCGACTAATGGATAGGAGTCGAGAGGTGGAGAGTGTGTGCGTGTGCGGGTGCGTGTGCGTGTGTGTGTGTGTGTGTGCGTGTGTGTGTGTCCGTTTGGCTTGCAGAGATAAAAACACGGCTGTGGCAAGAAGTCCCTGCCTGTCGTAAGAGGAGAATAATGGGTAGGAGTCGAGAGGTGAAGAGTGTATGTGTGTGTGTGCGTGTGAGCGTGCGTGTGTGTGTGAGTGTGTGTGTGTGTCCGTTCGGCTTGCAGAGATAAGAATACGGCCGAGGCAAGAAGGCCCTGCCTGTCGTAAGTGGCGACTAATTGGTAGGAGTCGAGAGGTGAAGAGTGTATATGTGTGTGTGCGTGTGTGCGTGTGTGTGCGTGTGTGCGTGCGTGTGTGTGTGAGTGTGTGCGTCCGTTCGGCTTGCAGAGATAAGAATACGGCCGAGGCAAGAAGGCCCTGCCTGTCGTAAGTGGCGACTAATGGGTAGGAGTCGAGAGGTGAAGAGTTTATTTGTGTGTGTGTGTGCGTGTGTGTGCGTGTGTGCGTGCGTGTGTGTGTGAGTGTGTGTGTGTCCGTTCGGCTTGCAGAGATAAGAATACGGCCGCGGCAAAAAACCCATGCCTGTCGTAAGTGGCGACTAATTGGTAGGAGTCGAAAGGTGAAGAGTGTATGTGTGTGTGCGTGTGTGCGTGTGTGTGCGTGTGTAAGTGTGTGTGTATGTGTGTGTGTCTGTTTGGCTTGCAGAGATAAGAATACGGCCGAGGCAAGAAGGCCCTGCCTGTCGTGAGAGGCGACTAATAGGTAGGATTAGAGAGGTGAAGAATGTATGTGTGTGCGTATGTGCGTGTTTGTGTGTGTGTGAGTGCATGTGTGTGTGCGTGTGTGCGTGCGTGTGTGCATGTGTGTGTGAATGTGTGTGTGTATGTGTGTGTGTGTGTCCCTTCGCTCGCAGAGATAAGAAAAAAGCGGTGGCAAGAAGGCCATGCCTGTCGTAAGAGGCGACTAATGGATAGGAGTCGAGAGGTGGAGAGTGTGTGCGTGTGCGGGTGCGTGTGCGTGTGTGTGTGTGTGTGCGTGTGTGTGTGTCCGTTTGGCTTGCAGAGATAAAAACACAGCTGTGGCAAGAAGTCCCTGCCTGTCGTAAGAGGAGAATAATGGGTAGGAGTCGAGAGGTGAAGAGTGTATGTATGTGTGTGCGTGTGTGCGTGCGTGTGTGAGTGTGTGTGTATGTGTGTGTGTCAGTGTGTGTGTGTGTCCGGTCGGCTCGCAGAGATGAGAACACGGCCGTGGCAAGAAGGCACTGCCTGTCGTTAAGAGGCGACTAATGGGTAGGAGTCGAGAGGTGAAGAGTGTATGTGTGTGTGCGTGTGTGCGTGCGTGTGTGCGTATGTAAGTATGTGTGTGTGTGTCCGTTCGTCTTGCAGAAATAAGAACACGGCCGAGGCAAGAAGGCCCTGCCTGTCGTGAGAGGCGACTAATAGGTAGGATTAGAGAGGTGAAGAATGTATGTGTGTGTGCGTGTGTGCGTGCGTATGTGCGTGTGTGTGTGAGTAGTGTGTGTGTATGTGTGTGTGTGTGTCCCTTCGCTCGCAGAGATAAGAAAAAAGCGGTGGCAAGAAGGCCATGCCTGTCGTAAGAGGCGACTAATGGATAGGAGTCGAGAGGTAGAGAGTGTGTGCGTGTGCGTGTGCGTGTGCGTGTGTGTGTGTGTTCGTGTGTGTGTGTGTGTGTCCGTTTGGCTTGCAGAGATAAAAACACGGCCGTGGCAAGAAGTCCCTGCCTGTCGTAAGAGGAGAATAATGGGTAGGAGTCGAGAGGTGAAGAGTGTATGTGTGTGTGCGTGTGTGCGTGCGTGTGTGAGTGTGTGTGTGTATGTGTGTGTTTCAGTGTGTGTGTGTGTCCGGTCGGCTCGCAGAGATGAGAACTCGGCCGTGGCAAGAAGTCACTGCCTGTCGTTAAGAGGCAACTAATGGGTAGGAGTCGAGAGGTGAAGAGTGTACGTGTGTGTGTGTGCTTGTGTGCGTGTGTGTGCGTGTGTAAGTGTGTGTGTATGTGTGTGTGTCTGTTTGGCTTGCAGAGATAAGAATACGGCCGAGGCAAGAAGGCCCTGCCTGTCGTGAGAGGCGACTAATAGGTAGGATTAGAGAGGTGAAGAATGTATGTGTGTGCGTATGTGCGTGTTTGTGTGTGTGTGAGTGTATGTGTGTGTGCGTGTGTGCGTGCGTGTGTGCATGTGTGTGTGAGTGTGTGTGTGTATGTGTGTGTGTGTGTCCCTTCGCTCGCAGAAATAAGAAAAAAGCGGTGGCAAGAAGGCCATGCCTGTCGTAAGAGGCGACTAATGGATAGGAGTCGAGAGGTAGAGAGTGTGTGCGTGTGCGGGTGCGTGTGCGTGTGTGTGTGTGTGAGTGTGTGTGTGTCCGTTTGGCTTGCAGAGATAAGAACACGGCCGTGGCAAGAAGTCCCTGCCTGTCGTAAGAGGAGAATAATGGGTAGGAGTCGAGAGGTGAAGAGTGTATGTATGTGTGTGCGTGTGTGCGTGCGTGTGTGCGTGCTTGTGTGTGTGAGTGTGTATGTGTCCGTTCGGCTTGCAAAGATAAGAATACGGCCGAGGCAAGAAGGCCCTGCCTGTCGTAAGTGGCGACTAATTGGTAGGAGTCGAGAGGTGAAGAGTGTATGTGTGTGTGTGTGTGTGTGCGTGTGTGGGTGTGTGTGTTTGTGCGTGTGTAAGTGTGTGTGTGTGTATGTATGCGTGTCCATTCGGCTCGCAGAGATTAGAATACGGCCGAGGCAAGAATGCCATGCCTGTCGTAAGAGGCAACTAATGGGTAGGAGTCGAGAGGTGAAGAGTGTATGTGTGTGTGTGCGTGTGTGCGTGTGTGTGTGCGTGTGTGAGTGTGTGTGTCCGGTCGGCTCGCAGTGATAAGGACACGTCTGTGGCAAGAAGGCCCTGCCTTTCGTAAGAGGCGACTAATGGGTAGGAGTCGAGAGGTGAAGAGTGTATGTGTGTGTGAGTGTGCGTGTGTGTGCGTGTGTGAGTGTGTGTGTGTATTTGTGTGTGTGAGTGTGTGTGTGTCAAGTCGGCTCGCAGAGATAAGAACACGGCCGTGGCAAGAAGGCCCTGCCTTTCGTAAGAGGCGACTAATGGGCAGGAGTCGTAAGGTGAAGAGTGTATGTGTGTGTGAGTGTGCGTGTGTGTGCGTGTGTGAGTGTGTGTGTGTATTTGTGTGTGTGAGTGTGTGTGTGTCAAGTCGGCTCGCAGAGATAAGAACACGGCCGTGGCAAGAAGGCCCTGCCTGTCGTAAGAGGCGACTAATGGGTAGGAGTCGATAGGTGAAGAGTGTATGTGTGTGTGAGTGTGCGTGTGTGCGTGTGTGTGCATGTGTGAGTGTGTGTGTGTATTTGTGTGTGTGAGTGTGTGAGTCCAGTCGGCTCGCAGAGATACGAACACGGCCGTGGCAAGAAGGCCCTGCCTGTCGTAAGAGGCGACTAATGGGTAGGAGTCGAGTGGTGAAGAGTGTATATGTGTGTGCGTATGTGCGTGTGTGTGCGTGTGTGTGTGTGTGTATGTGTGTGTGTGTGTGTATCCCTTCGGCTCGCAGAGATAAGAATACGTCCGTGGCAATAAGGCCATGCTTGCTGTAAGAAGCGACTAATGGGTAGGAGTCGAGAGGTGAAGCGTGTATGTGTGTATGTGTGCAATTGTGTGTGTGTGTGTCCGTTCGGCTCGCAGAGATAGGTATACGTCCGTGGCAAGAAGGCCCTGCCTGTCTTAAGAGGCGACTAATGGATAGGAGTCGAGAGGTGGAGAGTGTGTGCGTGTGCGTGTGCGTGTGGGTGCGTGTGTAAGTGTGTGTGTATGTGTGTGTCTGTTTGGGTTGCAGAGATAAAAATACGGCAGAGGCAAGAAGGCCCTGCCTCTTGTAATGGGCGACTAATAAGTAGGAGTCGAGAGGTGAAGAGTGTATGTGTGTGTGTGCGTGTGTGCGTGTGTGTGTGCGTGTGTGAGTATGTGTGTGTGTCCGTTCGGCTTGCAGAGATAAGAACACCCCCAAGGCAAGAAGGCCCTGCCTGTAGTAAGAGGCGACTAATAGGTAGGAGTCGAGAGGTGAAGAATGTATGTGTGTGTGCGTGTGTACGTGTTTGTGTGTGTGTGAGTGTATGTGTGTGTGCGTGTGTGCGTGCGTGTGTCCGTGTGTAAGTATGTGTGTCCGTGTCCGTTCGTCTTGCAGAAATAAGAACACGGCCGAGGCAAGAAGGCCCTGCCTGTCGTGAGAGGCGACTAATAGATAGGATTAGAGAGGTGAAGAATGTATGTGTGTGTGCGTGTGTGTGTGTGAGTGTGTGTGTGTATGTGTGTGTGTGTGTCCCTTCGCTCGCAGAGATAAGAAAAAAGCGGTGGCAAGAAGGCCATGCCTGTCGTAAGAGGCGACTAATGGATAGGAGTCGAGAGGTGGAGAGTGTGTGCGTGTGCGTGTGCGTGTGCGTGTGTGTGTGTGCGTGTGTGTGTGTGTCCGTTTGGCTTGCAGAGATAAAAACACGGCCGTGGCAAGAAGTCCCTGCCTGTCGTAAGAGGAGAATAATGGGTAGGAGTCGAGAGGTGAAGAGTGTATGTGTGTGTGCGTGTGTGCGTGCGTGTGTGAGTGTGTGTGTGTATGTATGTGTGTCAGTGTGTGTGTGTGTCCGGTCGGCTCGCAGAGATGAGAACACGGCCGTGGCAAGAAGGCACTGCCTGTCGTTAAGAGGCAACTAATGGGTAGGAGTCGAGAGGTGAAGAGTGTATGTGTGTGTGTGTGCGTGTGTGCGTGTGTGTGCGTGTGTGTGTGTGTATATGTTTGTGTCTGTTTGGCTTGCAGAGATAAGAATACGGCCGAGGCAAGAAGGCCCTGCCTCTTGTAAGGGGCGACTAATAAGTAGGAGTCGAGAGGTGAAGAGTGTATGTGTGTATGCGTGTGTGCGTGTGTGCGTGTGTGAGTATGTGTGTTTGTTAGTTCGGCTTGCAGAGATAAGAGCACAACTGAGGCAAGAAGGCCCTGCCTATCGTAAGAGGCGACTAATAGGTAGCAGTCGAGAGGTGAAGAGTGTATGTGTGTGTGTGCGTGTGAGCGTGCGTGTGTGTGTGAGTGTGTGTGTGTGTCCGTTCGGCTTGCAGAGATAAGAATACGGCCGAGGCTAGAAGGCCCTGCCTGTCGTGAGAGACGACTAATAGGTAGGAGTCGAGAGGTAAAGAATGTATGTGTGTGTGCGTGTGTGCGAGTTTGTGTGTGTGTGAGTGTATGTGTGTGTGCGTGTGTGTGGCGTGTGTGCGTGCGTGTCTGTGTGAGTGTGTGTGTGTGTCCGTTAGGCTCGCAGAGATAAGAATGCGTTCGTGGCAAGAAGTCCCTGCCTGTCGTAAGAGGAGAATAATGGGCCGAAGTCGAGAGGTGAATAGTGTATGTGTGCTTGCGTGTGTGTGTTTGTGTGTGAGTGTGTGTGTGTGTCCTTTCGGCTCGCAGAGATAAGAATGCGTTCGTTGCAGGAAGGCTCTGCCTGTCTTAAGAGGCGACTAATGGATAGGACTCGAGAGGTGGAGAGTGTGTGCGTGTGCGTGTGCGTTTGCGTGTGTGCGTTTGTGCCTGTGTGCGTGTGTTTGTGTGTGCGTGTGTGTGCGTGTGTGTGTGAGTGTGTGTGTGTCCGTTCGGCTCGCAGAGATAAGAATACGGCCGAGGCAAGAAGGCCCTGCCTGTCGTAAGTGGCGACTAATTGGTAGGAGTCGAGAGGTGAAGAGTGTATGTGTGTGTGAGTGTGCGTGTGTGCGTGTGTGAGTGTGTGTGTGTATTTGTGTGTGTGAGTGTGTCCGTGTCCGTTCGTCTTGCAGAAATAAGAACACGGCCGAGGCAAGAAGGCCCTGCCTGTCGTGAGAGGCGACTAATAGGTACGATTAGAGAGGTGAAGAATGTATGTGTGTGTGCATGTGTGTGTGCATGTGTGTGTGAGTGTGTGTGTGTATGTGTGTGTGTGTGTCCCTTCGCTCGCAGAAATAAGAAAAAAGCGTTGGCAAGAAGGCCATGCCTGTCGTAAGAGGCGACTAATGGATAGGAGTCGAGAGGTGGAGAGTGTGTGCGTGTGCGGGTGCGTGTGCGTGTGTGTGTGTGTGAGTGTGTGTGTGTTTGTTTGGCTTGCAGAGATAAGAACACGGCCGTGGCAAGAAGTCCCTGCCTGTCGTAAGAGGAGAATAATGGGTAGGAGTCGAGAGGTGAAGAGTGTATGTATGTGTGTGCGTGTGTGCGTGCGTGTGTGAGTGTGTGTGTGTATGTGTGTGTGTCAGTGTGTGTGTGTGTCTGGTCGGCTCGCAGAGATGAGAACACGGCCGTGGCAAGAAGGCACTGCCTGTCGTTAAGAGGCGACTAATGGGTAGGAGTCGAGAGGTGAAGAGTGTATGTGTGTGTGCGTGTGTGCGTGTGTGTGCGTGTGTGTGTATGTGTGTGTGTGTCTGTTTGGCTTGCAGAGATAAGAATACGGCCGAGGCAAGAAGGTCCTGCCTCTTGTAAGGGGCGACTAATAAGTAGGAGTCGAGAGGTGAAGAGTGTATGTGTGTGTGCGTGTGTGCGTGTATGTGTGTTTGTGCGTATGTGAGTGTGTGTGTATGAGTGTGTGTGTCCGTTCGGCTTGCAGAGATATGAATACGGCCGGGGCAAGAAGGCCCTGCCTCTCGTAAGAGGCGACTAAAAGGTAGGGGTCGAGAGGTGAAGAGTGTATGTGTGTGTGTGTGTGTGTGGGTGTGTGTGTTTGTCCGCTCGGCTCGCAGAGATAAGATTACGGCCGTGGCAAGAAGGCCCTACCTGTCTTAAGAGGCGGCTAATGGATAGGAGTCGAGAGGTGGAGAGTGTGTGCGTGTGCGTGTGCGTGTGCGTGGGTGCGTGTGTGTGCGTGTGTGCGTGTGTGTGTGTGTTTGTGTGTGCGTGTGTGCGTGCGTGTGTGTGTGTGTTTGTAAGTGTGTGTGTATGTATGTGTGTGTGTTTCTTCGGCTCGCAGAGATAAGAAAACAGACGTGGCAAGAAAGCGATGCAAATCGTACGGGGCGACTAATGGATAGGAGTCGAGAGGCGAAGAGTGGGCGACTAATAAGTAGGAGTCGAGAGGAGAAAAGTGTATGTGTGTGTGCGTGTGTGCGTGTGTGTGTGCGTGTGTGAGTATGTGTGTGTGTCCGTTCGGCTTGCAGTGATAAGAACACGGCCAAGGCAAGAAGGCCCTGCCTATCGTAAGAGGCGACTAATAGGTAGGAGTCGAGAGGTGAAGAATGTATGTGTGTGTGCGTGTGGGCGTGTTTGTGTGTGTGTGAGTGTATGTGTGTCTGCGTGTGTGCGTGCGTGTGTGTGTGTGTTTGTGAGTGTGTGTGTATGTATGTGTGTGTGTCCCTTCGGCTCGCAGAGATAAGAAAACAGCAGTGGCAAGAAAGCGATGCAAATCGTACGGGGCGACTAATGGATAGGAGTCGAGAGGCGAAGAGTGGGCGACTAATAAGTAGGAGTCGAGAGGAGAAAAGTGTATGTGTGTGTGTGCGTGTGTGCGTGTGTGTGTGCGTGTGTGAGTATGTGTGTGTGTCCGTTCGGCTTGCAGTGATAAGAAAACAGCCGTGGCAAGAAGGCGATGCAAATCGTACGGGGCGACTAATGGGTAGGAGTCGAGATGTGAAGAGTGGGCTACTAATAAGTAGGAGTCGAGAGGTGAAGAGAGTATGTTTGTGGGTGCGTGTGTGCGTGTGTGTGTGCGTGTGTGTGTATGTGTGTGTGTCCGTTCGGCTCGCAGAGATAAGAACACGGCCGTGGCAAGAAGTCCCTGCCTGTCGTAAGAGGCGACTAATGAATAGGAGTCGAGAGGTGAAGAGTGTATGTGTCTTTGTGTGTGTGCGTGTGTTTGTGCGTGTGTGAGTATGTATGTGTATGTGTGTGTGTGTGTCCGTTTGGCTTGCAGAGATAAGAATACGGCCGAGGCAAGAGCGCCCTGCCTGTCTTAAGAGGCGACTAATGGATATTAGTCGAGAGGTGGAGAGTGTGTGCGTGTGCGTGTACGTGTGCGTGTGTGCGTGTGTGCCTGTGTGCGTGTGTTTGTGTGTGCGTGTGTGTGTGTGTGTCCTTTCGGCTCGCAGAGATAAGAATACGTCCGTGGCAAGAAGGCCCTGCCTGTCTTAAGAGGCGACTAATGGATAGGAATCGAGAGGTGGAGAATGTGTGCGTGTGCGTGAGTGCGTGTGTGCCTGTGTGCGTGTGTTTGTGTGTGCGTGTGTGTGTGTGTCCGTTCGGCTTGCAGAGATAAGAACACGACCGTGGCAAGAAGTCCCTGCCTGTCGTAAGAGGCGACTAATGGGTAGGAGTCGAGAGGTGAAGAGAGTACGTGAGTGTGTGCGTGTGTGAGTGTGTGTGTATGTGTGTGTGTGTGTCCGTCTGGCTTGCAGAGGTAAGAATACGGCCAAGGCAAGAAGACCCTGCCAGTTGTAAGGGGCGACTAATAGGTAGGAGTCGAGAGGTGAAGAGTGTATGTGTGTGTGCGTGTGTGCGTGTGTGTGTGCGTGTGTGAGTATGTGTGTGTGTCCGTTTGGCTTGCAGAGATAAGAACACGTACGTGGCAAGAAGTCCCTGCCTGTCGTAAGAGGAGAATAATGGGTAGGAGTCGAGAGGTGAAGAGTGTATGTGTGTGTGTGTGTGTGTGCGTGTGTGCGTGTGTGGGCGTGTGTGAGTGTGTGTGTATGTGTGTGTGTCCGTTTGGCTTGCAGAGATAAGAATACGGCCGAGGCCAGAAGGCCCTGCTTATCGTAAGAGGCGACTAAAAGGTAGGGGTCGAGAGGTGAAGAGTGTATGTGTGTGTGTGTGTGTGAGTGTGTGTGTTTGTCCGCTCGGCTCGCAGAGATAAGATTACGGCCGTGGCAAGAAGGCCCTACCTGTCTTAAGAGGCGGCTAATGGATAGGAGTCGGGAGGTGGAGAGTGTGTGCGTGTGCGTGTGCGTGTGCGTGGGTGCGTGTGTGTGCGTGTGTGCGTGTGTGTGTGTGTTTGTGTGTGCGTGTGTGTGTGTCCGTTCGGCTTGCAGAGATAAGAACACGGCCGTGGCAAGAAGTCCCTGCCTGTCGTAAAAGGAGAATAATGGGTAGAAGTCGAGAGGTGAATAGTGTATGTGTGCTTGCGTGTGTGTGTTTGTGTGTGAGTGTGTGTGCGTGTGTGAGTGTGTGTGTATGTGTGTGTGTCCGTCTGGCTTGCAGAGGTACGAATACGGCCAAGGCAAGAAGACCCTGCCAGTTGTAAGGGGCGACTAATAGGTAGGAGTCGAGAGGTGAAGAGTGTATGTGTGTGTGCGTGTGTGCGTGTGTGTGTGCGTGTGTAAGTATGTGTGTGTGTCCGTTCGGCTTGCAGAGATAAGAACACGGCCGTGGCAAGAAGTCCCTGCCTATCGTAAGAGGCGACTAATAGGTAGGAGTCGAGAGGTGAAGAATGTATGTGTGTGTGCGTGTGAGCGTGTTTGTGTGTGTGTGAGTGTATGTGTGTGTGCGTGTGTGCGTGCGTGTGTGTGTGTTTGTGAGTGTGTGTGTATGTATGTGTGTGTGTCCCTTCGGCTCGCAGAGATAAGAAAACAGCCGTGGCAAGAAAGCGATGCAAATCGTACGGGGCGACTAATGGATAGGAGTCGAGAGGCGAAGAGTGGGCGACTAATAAGTAGGAGTCGAGAGGTGAAAAGTGTATGTGTGTGTGCGTGTGTGCGTGTGTGTGTGCGTGTGTGAGTATGTGTGTGTGTCCGTTCGGCTTGCAGTGATAAGAACACGGCCAAGGCAAGAAGGCCCTGCCTATCGTAAGAGGCGACTAATAGGTAGGAGTCGAGAGGTGAAGAATGTATGTGTGTGTGCGTGTGGGCGTGTTTGTGTGTGTGAGTGTATGTGTGTGTGCGTGTGTGCGTGCGTGTGTGTGTGTGTGTGTTTGTGAGTGTGTGTATGTATGTGTGTGTGTCCCTTCGGCTCGCAGAGATAAGAAAACAGCCGTGGCAAGAAGGCGATGCAAATCGTACGGGGCGACTAATGGGTAGGAGTCGAGATGTGAAGAGAGGGCGACTACTAAGTAGGAGTCGAGAGGTGAAGAGAGTATGTGTGTGGGTGCGTGTGTGCGTGTGTGTGTGCGTGTGTGTGTATGTGTGTGTGTCCGTTCGGCTCGCAGAGATAAGAACACGGCCGTGGCAAGAAGTCCCTGCCTGTCGTAAGAGGCGACTAATGAATAGGAGTCGAGAGGTGAAGAGTGTATGTGTCTTTGTGTGTGTGCGTGTGTTTGTGCGTGTGTGAGTATATGTGTGTGTATGTGTGTGTGTGTGTCCGTTTGGCTTGCAGAGATAAGAATACGGCCGAGGCAAGAACGCCCTGCCTGTCTTAAGAGGCGACTAATAGATATTAGTCGAGAGGTGGAGAGTGTGTGCGTGTGCGTGTACGTGTGCGTGAGTGCGTGTGTGCCTGTGTGCGTGTGTTTGTGTGTGCGTGTGTGTGTGTGTCCGTTCGACTTGCAGAGATAAGAACACGGCCGTGGCAAGAAGTCCCTGCCTGTCGTAAGAGGCGACTAATGGGTAGGAGTCGAGAGGTGAAGAGAGTACGTGAGTGTGTGCGTGTGTGGGTGTGTGTGTGTGTTTGTGCGTGTGTAAGTGTGTGTGTGTGTATGTTTGTGTGTGTCCATTCGGCTCGCAGAGATTAGAATACGGCCGAGGCAACAAGGCAATGCCTGTCGTAAGAGGCGACTAATGGGTAGGAGTCGAGAGGTGAAGAATGTATTTGTGTGTGTGTGTGCGTGTGTGTGCGTGTGTGCGTGCGTGTGTGTGTGAGTGTGTATATGTCCGTTCGGCTTGCAGAGATAAGAATACGGCCGAGGCAAGAATGCCCTGCCTGTCGTAAGTGGCGACTAATTGGTAGGAGTCGAGAGGTGAAAAGTGTTTTTGTGTGTGTGCGTGTGTGTGCGTGTGTGCGTGCTTGTGTGTGTGAGTGTGTATGTGTCCGTTCGGCTTGCAGAGATAAGAATACGGCCGAGGCAAGAAGGCCCTGCCTGTCGTAAGTGGCGACTAATTGGTAGGAGTCGAGAGGTGAAGAGTGTATGTGTGTGTGTGTGTGTGTGCGTGTGTGGGTGTGTGTGTGTTTGTGCGTGTGTAAGTGTGTGTGTGTGTGTGTATGTATGCGTGTCCATTCGGCTCGCAGAGATTAGAATACGGCCGAGGCAAGAATGCCATGCCTGTCGTAAGAGGCAACTAATGGGTAGGAGTCGAGAGGTGAAGAGTGTATGTGTGTGTGTGCGTGTGTGCGTGTGTGTGTGCGTGTGTGAGTGTGTGTGTCCGGTCGGCTCGCAGTGATAAGGACACGTCCGTGGCAAGAAGGCCCTGCCTTTCGTAAGAGGCGACTAATGGGTAGGAGTCGAGAGGTGAAGAGTGTATGTGTGTGTGAGTGTACGTGTGTGTGCGTGTGTGAGTGTGTGTGTGTATTTGTGTGTGTGAGTGTGTGTGTGTCAAGTCGGCTCGCAGAGATAAAAACACGGCCGTGGCAAGAAGGCCCTGCCTTTCGTAAGAGGCGACTAATGGGTAGGAGTCGTAAGGTGAAGAGTGTATGTGTGTGTGAGTGTGCGTGTGTGTGCGTGTGTGAGTGTGTGTGTGTGTATTTGTGTGTGTGAGTGTGTGTGTGTCAAGTCGGCTCGCAGAGATAAGAACACGGCCGTGGCAAGAAGGCCCTGCCTGTCGTAAGAGGCGACTAATGGGTAGGAGTCGATAGGTGAAGAGTGTATGTGTGTGTGAGTGTGCGTGTGTGCGTGTGTGTGCATGTGTGAGTGTGTGTGTGTATTTGTGTGTGTGAGTGTGTGAGTCCAGTCGGCTCGCAGAGATACGAACACGGCCGTGGCAAGAAGGCCCTGCCTGTCGTAAGAGGCGACTAATGGGTAGGAGTCGAGTGGTGAAGAGTGTATATGTGTGTGCGTATGTGCGTGTGTGTGCGTGTGAGAGTGTGTGTGTATGTGTGTGTGTGTCAGTTCAGCTTGCAGAGATAAGAGCACGAACGAGGCAAGAAGGCCCTGCCTATCGTAAAAGGCGACTAATAGGTAGGAGTCAAGAGGTGAAGAGTGTATGTGTGTGTGTGCGTGTGTGCGTGTGTGTGTGTGTGTGTGTATGTGTGTGTGTGTGTATCCCTTCTGCTCGCAGTGATAAGAATACGTCCGTGGCAATAAGGCCATGCTTGCTGTAAGAAGCGACTAATGGGTAGGAGTCGAGAGGTGAAGCGTGTATGTGTGTATGTGTGCAATTGTGTGTGTGTGTGTCCGTTCGGCTCGCAGAGATAGGTATACGTCCGTGGCAAGAAGGCCCTGCCTGTCTTAAGAGGCGACTAATGGATAGGAGTCGAGAGGTGGAGAGTGTGTGCGTGTGCGTGTGCGTGTGGGTGCGTTTGTAAGTGTGTGTGTATGTGTGTGTGTCTGTTTGGCTTGCAGAGATAAAAATACGGCAGAGGCAAGAAGGCCCTGCCTCTTGTAATGGGCGACTAATAAGTAGGAGTCGAGAGGTGAAGAGTGTATGTGTGTGTGTGCGTGTGTGCGTGTGTGTGTGCGTGTGTGAGTATGTGTGTGTGTCCGTTCGGCTTGCAGAGATAAGAACACCCCCAAGGCAAGAAGGCCCTGCCTGTCGTAAGAGGCGACTAATAGGTAGGAGTCGAGAGGTGAAGAATGTATGTGTGTGTGCGTGTGTACGTGTTTGTGTGTGTGTGAGTGTATGTGTGTGTGCGTGTGTGCGTGCGTGTGTCCGTGTGTAAGTATGTGTGTCCGTGTCCGTTCGTCTTGCAGAAATAAGAACACGGCCGAGGCAAGAAGGCCCTGCCTGTCGTGAGAGGCGACTAATAGGTAGGATTAGAGAGGTGAAGAATGTATGTGTGTGTGCGTGTGTGTGTGTGAGTGTGTGTGTGTATGTGTGTGTGTGTGTCCCTTCGCTCGCAGAGATAAGAAAAAAGCGGTGGCAAGAAGGCCATGCCTGTCGTAAGGGGCGACTAATGGGTAGGAGTCAAGAGGTGAAGAGTGTATGTGTGCGTGCGTGTGTGCGTGTGTGTGTGTGAGTGTGTGTGTATGTATGTGTGTGTCCGTTCGGCTCGCAGAGATTAGAATACGGCCGAGGCAATAAGAGGCGACTAATGGATAGGAGTCGAGAGGTGGAGAGTGTGTGCGTGTGCGTGTGCGTGTGCGTGTGTGTGTGTGCATGTGTGTGTGTCCGTTTGGCTTGCAGAGATAAAAACACGGCCGTGGCAAGAAGTCCCTGCCTGTCGTAAGAGGAGAATAATGGGTAGGAGTCGAGAGGTGAAGAGTGTATGTGTGTGTGCGTGTGTGCGTGCGTGTGTGAGTGTGTGTGTGTATGTATGTGTGTCAGTGTGTGTGTGTGTCCGGTCGGCTCGCAGAGATGAGAACACGGCCGTGGCAAGAAGGCACTGCCTGTCGTTAAGAGGCAACTAATGGGTAGGAGTCGAGAGGTGAAGAGTGTATGTGTGTGTGTGTGCGTGTGTGCGTGTGTGTGCGTGTGTGTGTGTATATGTTTGTGTCTGTTTGGCTTGCAGAGATAAGAATACGGCCGAGGCAAGAAGGCCCTGCCTCTTGTAAGGGGCGACTAATAAGTAGGAGTCGAGAGGTGAAGAGTGTATGTGTGTATGCGTGTGTGCGTGTGTGCGTGTGTGAGTATGTGTGTTTGTTAGTTCGGCTTGCAGAGATAAGAGCACAACCGAGGCAAGAAGGCCCTGCCTATCGTAAGAGGCGACTAATAGGTAGCAGTCGAGAGGTGAAGAGTGTATGTGTGTGTGTGCGTGTGAGCGTGCGTGTGTGTGTGAGTGTGTGTGTGTGTCCGTTCGGCTTGCAGAGATAAGAATACGGCCGAGGCTAGAAGGCCCTGCCTGTCGTGAGAGACGACTAATAGGTAGGAGTCGAGAGGTAAAGAATGTATGTGTGTGTGCGTGTGTGCGAGTTTGTGTGTGTGTGAGTGTATGTGTGTGTGCGTGTGTGTGGCGTGTGTGCGTGCGAGTCTGTGTGAGTGTGTGTGTGTGTCCGTTAGGCTCGCAGAGATAAGAATGCGTTCGTGGCAAGAAGTCCCTGCCTGTCGTAAGAGGAGAATAATGGGCCGAAGTCGAGAGGTGAGTAGTGTATGTGTGCTTGCGTGTGTGTGTTTTGTGTGTGAGTGTGTGTGTGTGTCCTTTCGGCTCGCAGAGATAAGAATGCGTTCGTTGCAGGAAGGCTCTGCCTGTCTTAAGAGGCGACTAATGGATAGGACTCGAGAGGTGGAGAGTGTGTGCGTGTGCGTGTGCGTTTGCGTGTGTGCGTTTGTGCCTGTGTGCGTGTGTTTGTGTGTGCGTGTGTGTATGTGTCCAGTCGGCTCGCTGAAATGAGAACACGGCCGTGGCAAGAAGGCCCTGCCTGTCGTAAGAGGCGACTAATGGGTAGGAGTCGAGAGGTGAAGAGTGTATTTGTGTGTGTGTGCGTGTGTGCGTGTGTGTGCGTGTGTGTGTGAGTGTGTGTGTGTCCGTTCGGCTCGCAGAGATAAGAACACGGCTTTGGCAAGAAGTCCCTGCCTGTCGTAAGAGGCGACTAATGAATAGGAGTCGAGAGGTGAAGAGTGTATGTGTCTGTGTGTGTGCGTGTGTTTGTGCGTGTGTGAGTGTGTGTCTGTATGTGTGTGTGTGTGTCCGTTTAGCTTGCAGAGATAAGAATACGGCCGAGGCAAGAAGGCCCTGCCTGTCTTAAGAGGCGACTAATGGATAGGAGTCGAGAGGTGGAGAGTGTGTGCGTGTGCGTGTACGTGTGCGTGTGTGCGTGTGTGCCTGTGTGCGTGTGTTTGTCTGTGCGTGTGTGTGTGTCCGTTCGACTCGCAGAGATAAGAACACGGCTGTGGCAAGAAGTCCCTGCCTGTCGTAAGAGGCGACTAATGAATAGGAGTCGAGAGGTGAAGAGTGTATGTGTCTGTGTGTGTGCGTGTGTTTGTGCGTGTGTGAGTGTGTGTCTGTATGTGTGTGTGTGTGTGTCCGTTTGGCTTGCAGAGATAAGAATACGTCCGTGGCAAGAAGGCCCTGCCTGTCTTAAGAGGCGACTAATGGATAGGAATCGAGAGGTGGAGAGTGTGTGCGTGTGTGCGTGTGTGCGTGTGTGCGTGTGTGCCTGTGTGCGTGTTTTTGTGTGTGCGTGTGTGTGTGTCCGTTCGGCTTGCAGAGATAAGAACACGGCCGTGGCAAGAAGTCCCTGCCTGTCGTAAGAGGAGAATAATGGGTAGAAGTCGAGAGGTGAATAGTGTATGTGTGCTTGCGTGTGTGTGTTTGTGTGTGAGTGTGTGTGTGTGTCTGTTCGGCTCGCAGAGATAAGAATGCGTTCGTGGCAAGAAGGCCCTGCATGTCTTAAGAGGCGACTAATGGATGGGAGTCGAGAGGTGTAGAGTGTGTGCGTGTGCGTGAGCGTTTGTGTGTGCGTTTGTGCCTGTGTGCGTGTGTTTGTGTGTGCGTGTATGTGTGTGTCCGGTCGGCTCGCTGAAATGAGAACACGGCCGTGGCAAGAAGGCCCTGCCTGTCGTAAGAGGCGACTAATGGGTAGGAGTCGAGAGGTGAAGAGGGTATGTGAGTGTGTGCGTGTGTGCGTGTGTGTGCGTGTGTGCGTGCGTGTGTGTGTGAGTGTGTGTGTGTCCGTTCGGCTTGCAAAGATAAGAATACGGCCGAGGCAAGAAGGCTATGCCTGTCGTAAGAGGTGACTAATGGATAGGAGTCGAGAGGTTGAGAGTGTGTGCGTGTGCCTGTGCGTGTGCGTGTGTGCGTGTGTGTGTGTGCGTGTGAGCGTGCGTGTGTGTTTGAGTGTGTGTGTATGTCCGTTCGGCTCGCAGAGATAAGAATACGGCAGAGGCAAGAAGGCCCTGCCTGTCTTAAGAGGTGACTAATGGATAGGAGTCGAGAGGTGGAGAGTGTATTTGTGTGTGTGCGTGTGTGTGCATGTGTGCGTGCTTGTGTGTGTGAGTGTGTGTGTGTGTCCGTTCGGCTTGCAGAGATAAGAATACGGCCGAGGCAAGAAGGCCCTGCCTGTCTTAAGAGGTGACTAATGGATAGGAGTCGAGAGGTTGAGAGTGTGTGCGTGTGCGTGTGCGTGTGCGTGTGTGCGTGTGTGTGTGTGCGTGTGAGCGTGCGTGTGTGTTTGAGTGTGTGTGTATGTCCCTTCGGCTCGCAGAGATAAGAATACGGCCGAGGCAAGAAGGCCCTGCCTGTCTTAAGAGGTGACTAATGGATAGGAGTCGAGAGGTGGAGAGTGTGTGCGTGTGCATGTGCGTGTGCGTGTGTGCATGTGTGTGTGCGTGTGAGCGTGCGTGTGTGTGTGAGTGTGTGTTAATGTCCGTTCGGCTCTCAGAGATAAGAACATGGCCGTGGCAAGAAGGCCCTGCCTGTCGTAAAGGGCGACTAATGGGTAGGAGTCGAGAGGTGAAGAGTGTATGTGTGTGTGTACGTGTGTGCGTGTGTGTGTGCGTGTGTGAGTATGTGTGTGTGTGTCCGTTCGGCTTGCAGAGATAAGAATACGTTTGTGGCAAGAAGTCCCTGAATGTCGTAAGAGGCGACTAATGGGTAGGAGTCGAGAGGTTAAGAGTGTATGTGTGTGTGTGTGTGTGTGTGAGTGTGTGTGTGTTCGTTCGGCTTGCAGAGATAAGAACACGGCCGAGGCAAGAAGACCCTGCTTGTCGTGAGAGACGACTAATAGGTAGGAGTCGAGAGGTGAAGAATGTATGTGTGTGTGCGTATGTGCGTGTTTGTGTGTGTGAGTGTATGTGTGTGTGCGTGTGTGCGTGCGTGTGTGCGTGTGTGTGTGAGTGTGTGTGTGTATGTGTGTGTCCGTTCGGCTTGCAGAGATAAGAACACGGCCGTGGCAAGAAGTCCCTGCCTGTCGTAAGAGGAGAATAATGGGTAGGAGTCGAGAGGTGAAGAGTGTGTGCGTGTGCGTGTGCGTGTGTGTGTGTGCGTGTGTGTGTGTCCGTTTGGCTTGCAGAGATAAGAACACGGCCGTGGCAAGAAGTCCCTGCCTGTCGTAAGAGGCGACTAATGAATAGGAGTCGAGAGGTGAAGAGCGTATGTGTCTTTGTGTGTGTGCGTGTGTTTTTGCGTGTGTGAGTATGTGTGTGTATTTGTGTGTGTGTGTGTCAGTTTGGCTTGCAGAGATAAGAATACGGCCGAGGCAAGAAGGCCCTGAATGTCGTGAGAGACGACTAATAGGTAGGAGTCGAGAGGTGAAGAATGTATGTGTGTGTGCGTATGTGCGTGTTTGTGTGTGTGAGTGTATGTGTGTGTGCGTGTGTGCGTGCGTGTGTGCGTGTGTGTGTGTGTCCGTTCGGCTTGCAGATATAAGAACACGGCCGTGGCAAGAAGTCCCTGCCTGTCGTAAGAGGAGAATAATGGGTAGGAGTCGAGAGGTGAAGAGTGTATGTGTGTGTGTGCGTGTGTGCGTACGTGTGTGAGTGTATGTGTGTGTGTGTGTGTGTGTGTGTGTGTGTGTGTGTGAGTGTGTGTGTGTCCGTTCGGCTTGCAGAGATAAGAACACGGCCGTGGCAAGAAGTCCCTGCCTGTCGTAAGAGGAGAATAATGGGTAGGAGTCGAGAGGTGAAGAGTGTGTGCGTGTGAGTGTGCGTGTGCGTGTGTGTGTGCGTGTGTGTGTGTCCGTTCGGCTTGCAGAGATAAGAACACGGCCGTGGCAAGAAGTCCCTGCCTGTCGTAAGAGGAGAATAATGGGTAGGAGTCGAGAGGTGAAGAGTGTATGTGTGTGACTGCGTGTGTGCGTACGTGTGTGAGTGTGTGTGTGATTGTGTGTATGTGTCAGTGTGTGTGTGTCCGGTCGGCTCGCAGAGATAAGAACACGGCCGTGGCAAGAAGTCCCTGCTTGTCGTAAGAGGCGACTAATGGATAGGAGTCGAGAGGTGGAGAGTGTGTGTGTATGCGTGTGTGTGTGTGTCCGTTCGGCTTGCAGAGATAAGAACACGGCCGTGCCAAGAAGTCCCTGCCTGTCGTAATAGGAGAATAATGGGTAGGAGTCGAGAGGTGAAGAGTGTATGTGTCTTTGTGTGTGTGCGTGTGTTTTTGCGTGTGTAAGTATGTGTGTGTATTTGTGTGTGTGTTACCCTTTGGCTTGCCGAGATAAGAATACGGCCGAGGCAAGAAGGCCCTGCCTGTCGTAAGAGGCGACTAATGGATAGGAGTCGAGAGGTGGAGAGTGTGTGTGTATGCGTGTGTGTGTGTCCGTTCGGCTTGCAGAGATAAGAACACGGCCGTGCCAAGAAGTCCCTGCCTGTCGTAATAGGAGAATAATGGGTAGGAGTCGAGAGGTGAAGAGTGTATGTGTGTGTGCGTGTGTGCGTACGTGTGTGAGTGTGTGTGTGAATGTGTGTGTGTGTGTCAGTGTGTGTGTGTCCGTTCGGCTCGCAGAGATTACAATACGGCCGTGGCAAGAAGTCCCTGCCTGTCGTAAGAGGCGACTAATGAATAGGAGTCGAGAGGTGAAGAGTGTATGTGTCTTTGTGTGTGTGCGTGTGTTTGTGTGTGTGTGAGTATGTGTGTGTATTTGTGTGTGTGTCCGTTTGGCTTGCAGAGATAAGAATACGGCCGAGGCAATAAGTCCATGCCTGTCGTAAGATGCGACTAATGGGTAGGAGTCGAGAGGTGAAAAGTGTATTTGTGTGTGTGTGCGTGTGTGCGTGTGTGCGTGTGTGTGTGCGTGGGTGCGTGTGTGTGTGTAAGTGTGTGTGTGTGTCCGTTCGGCTCGCAGAGATAAGAACACGGCCGTGGCAAGAAGTCCCTGCCTGTCGTAAGAGGCGACTAATGAATAGGAGTCGAGAGGTGAAGAGTGTATGTGTCTTTGTGTGTGTGCGTGTGTTTGTGTGTGTGTGAGTATGTGTGTGTATTTGTGTGTGTGTCCGTTTGGCTTGCAGAGATAAGAATACGGCCGAGGCAAGAAGGCCCTCTCTCTTGTAAGGGGCGACTAATAGGTAGGAGTCGAAAGGTGAATAGTGTATGTGTGTGTGTGTGTGTGCGTGTGTGGGTATGTGTGTGTTTGTGCGTGTGTGAGTGTGTGTGTGTGTATGTATGTGTGTGTCCATTCGGCTCGCAGAGATTAGAATACGGCCGACGCAAGAAGGTCATGCCTGTCTTAAGAGGCGACTAATGGATAGGAGTCGAAAGGTGGAGAGTGTATACGTGTGTGCGCGTGTGCGTGCGTGTGTGTGTGTGTTCTTGTATGTGTGTGTGTGAGTGTGTGTGTGTCTGGTCGGCTCGCAGAGATAACAACATGGCCGTGGCAGGAAGGCCCTGCCTGTCGTAAGATGCGACTAATGGGTAGGAGTCGAGAGGTGAAGAGTGTATATATGTGTGTGCGTGTGTGCGTGTGTGCGTTCGGTTTGCAGAGATAAGAACATGGCCGTGGCAGGAAGGCCCTGCCTGTCGTAAGAGGTGACTAATGGGTAGGAGTCGAGAGGTGAAGAGTGTATGTGTGTGTGTGTGCGTGTGTGCGTGTGTGTGCGTGTGTGTGTGTATATGTTTGTGTCTGTTTGGCTTGCAGAGATAGGAATACGGCCGAGGCAAGAAGGCGCTGCCTCTTGTAAGGGGCGACTAATAAGTAGGAGTCGAGAGGTAAAGAGTGTATGTGTGTATGCGTGTGTGCGTGTGTGCGTGTGTGAGTATGTGTGTTTGTTAGTTCGGCTTGCAGAGATAAGAGCACGGCCGTGGCAAGAAGTCCCTGCCTGTCGTAAGAGGAGAATAATGGGTAGAAGTCGAGAGGTGAATAGTGTATGTGTGCTTGCGTGTGTGTGTTTGTGTGTGAGTGTGTGTGTGTGTGTCCGTTCGGCTCACAGAGATAAGAATGCGTTCGTGGCAAGAAGGCCCTGCCTGTCTTAAGAGGCGACTAATGGATGGGAGTCGAGAGGTGTAGAGTGTGTGCGTGTGCGTGAGCGTTTGTGTGTGCGTTTGTGCCTGTGTGCGTGTGTTTGTGTGTGCGTGTATGTGTGTGTCCGGTCGGCTCGCTGAAATGAGAACACGGCCGTGGCAAGAAGGCCCTGCCTGTCGTAAGAGGCGACTAATGGGTAGGAGTCGAGAGGTGAAGAGGGTATGTGAGTGTGTGCGTGTGTGCGTGTGTGTGCGTGTGTGCGTGCGTGTGTGTGTGAGTGTGTTTGTCCGTTCGGCTTGCAAAGATAAGAATACGGCCGAGGCAAGAAGGCTATGCCTGTCGTAAGAGGCGACTAATGTGTAGGAGTCGAGAGGTGAAAAGTGTATTTGTGTGTGTGCGTGTGTGTGCATGTGTGCGTGCTTGTGTGTGTGAGTGTGTGTGTGTCCGTTCGGCTTGCAGAGATAAGAATACGGCCGAGGCAAGAAGGCCCTGCCTGTCTTAAGAGGTGACTAATGAATAGGAGTCGAGAGGTTGAGAGTTTGTGCGTGTGCGTGTGCGTGTGCGTGTGTGCGTGTGTGTGTGTGCGTGTGAGCGTGCGTGTGTGTTTGAGTGTGTGTGTATGTCCGTTCGGCTCGCAGAGATAAGAATACGGCCGAGGCAAGAAGGCCCTGCCTGTCTTAAGAGGTGACTAATGGATAGGAGTCGAGAGGTGGAGAGTGTGTGCGTGTGCGTGTGCGTGTGCGTGTGTGCATGTGTGTGTGCGTGTGAGCGTGCGTGTGTGTGTGAGTGTGTGTGTATGTCCGTTCGGCTCTCAGAGATAAGAACATGGCCGTGGCAAGAAGGCCCTGCCTGTCGTAAAGGGCGACTAATGGGTAGGAGTCGAGAGGTGAAGAGTGTATGTGTGTGTGTACGTGTGTGCGTGTGTGTGTGCGTGTGTGAGTATGTGTGTGTGTCCGTTCGGCTTGCAGAGATAAGAATACGTTTGTGGCAAGAAGTCCCTGAATGTCGTAAGAGGCGACTAATGGGTAGGAGTCGAGAGGTTAAGAGTGTATGTGTGTGTGTGTGTGTGTGTGTGTGTGAGTGTGTGTGTGTTCGTTCGGCTTGCAGAGATAAGAACACGGCCGAGGCAAGAAGACCCTGCTTGTCGTGAGAGACGACTAATAGGTAGGAGTCGAGAGGTGAAGAATGTATGTGTGTGTGCGTATGTGCGTGTTTGTGTGTGTGAGTGTATGTGTGCGTGCGTGTGTGCGTGCGTGTGTGCGTGTGTGTGTGAGTGTGTGTGTGTATGTGTGTGTCCGTTCGGCTTGCAGAGATAAGAACACGGCCGTGGCAAGAAGTCCCTGCCTGTCGTAAGAGGAGAATAATGGGTAGGAGTCGAGAGGTGAAGAGTGTGTGCGTGTGCGTGTGCGTGTGCGTGTGTGTGTGCGTGTGTGTGTGTCCGTTTGGCTTGCAGAGATAAGAACACGGCCGTGGCAAGAAGTCCCTGCCTGTCGTAAGAGGCGACTAATGAATAGGAGTCGAGAGGTGAAGAGCGTATGTGTCTTTGTGTGTGTGCGTGTGTTTTTGCGTGTGTGAGTATGTGTGTGTATTTGTGTGTGTGTGTCAGTTTGGCTTGCAGAGATAAGAATACGGCCGAGGCAAGAAGGCCCTGAATGTCGTGAGAGACGACTAATAGGTAGGAGTCGAGAGGTGAAGAATGTATGTGTGTGTGCGTATGTGCGTGTTTGTGTGTGTGAGTGTATGTGTGTGTGCGTGTGTGCGTACGTGTGTGAGTGTATGTGTGTGTGTGTGTGTGAGTGTGTGTGTGTCCGTTCGGCTTGCAGAGATAAGAACACGGCCGTGGCAAGAAGTCCCTGCCTGTCGTAAGAGGAGAATAATGGGTAGGAGTCGAGAGGTGAAGAGTGTGTGCGTGTGAGTGTGCGTGTGCGTGTGTGTGTGCGTGTGTGTGTGTCCGTTCGGCTTGCAGAGATAAGAACACGGCCGTGGCAAGAAGTCCCTGCCTGTCGTAAGAGGAGAATAATGGGTAGGAGTCGAGAGGTGAAGAGTGTATGTGTGTGTCTGCGTGTGTGCGTACGTGTGTGAGTGTGTGTGTGATTGTGTGTATGTGTCAGTGTGTGTGTGTCCGGTCGGCTCGCAGAGATAAGAACACGG
The DNA here is from genome assembly GCF_040954645.1 of Diabrotica undecimpunctata. Lineage (NCBI taxonomy): Eukaryota > Metazoa > Arthropoda > Insecta > Coleoptera > Chrysomelidae > Diabrotica > Diabrotica undecimpunctata. The sequence continues at coordinate 743,082 of NW_027311896.1, read as the reverse complement.
CCGTGGCAAGAAGTCCCTGCTTGTCGTAAGAGGCGACTAATGAATAGGAGTCGAGAGATGAAGAGTGTATGTGTCTTTGTGTGTGTGCGTGTGTTTTTGCGTGTGTAAGTATGTGTGTGTATTTGTGTGTGTGTTACCCTTTGGCTTGCAGAGATAAGAATACGGCCGAGGCAAGAAGGCCCTGCCTGTCGTAAGGGGCGACTAATGGATAGGAGTCGAGAGGTGGAGAGTGTGTGTGTATGCGTGTGTGTGTGTGTGTCCGTTCGGCTTGCAGAGATAAGAACACGGCCGTGCCAAGAAGTCCCTGCCTGTCGTAATAGGAGAATAATGGGTAGGAGTCGAGAGGTGAAGAGTGTATGTGGGTGTGCGTGTGTGCGTACGTGTGTGAGTGTGTGTGTGTGAATGTGTGTGTGTGTCAGTGTGTGTGTCCGTTCGGCTCGCAGAGATTAGAATACGGCCGTGGCAAGAAGTCCCTGCCTGTCGTAAGAGGCGACTAATGAATAGGAGTCGAGAGGTGAAGAGTGTATGTGTCTTTGTGTGTGTGCGTGTGTTTGTGTGTGTGTGAGTATGTGTGTGTATTTGTGTGTGTGTCCGTTTGGCTTGCAGAGATAAGAATACGGCCGAGGCAATAAGTCCATGCCTGTCGTAAGATGCGACTAATGGGTAGGAGTCGAGAGGTGAAGAGTGTATTTGTGTGTGTGTGCGTGTGTGCGTGTGTGCGTGTGTGTGTGCGTGGGTGCGTGTGTGTGTGTAAGTGTGTGTGTGTGTCCGTTCGGCTCGCAGAGATAAGAACACGGCCGTGGCAAGAAGTCCCTGCCTGTCGTAAGAGGCGACTAATGAATAGGAGTCGAGAGGTGAAGAGTGTATGTGTCTTTGTGTGTGCGCGTGTGTTTGTGTGTGTGTGAGTATGTGTGTGTATTTGTGTGTGTGTCCGTTTGGCTTGCAGAGATAAGAATACGGCCGAGGCAAGAAGGCCCTCTCTCTTGTAAGTGGCGACTAATAGGTAGGAGTCGAAAGGTGAATAGTGTATGTGTGTGTGTGTGTGTGTGCGTGTGTGGGTATGTGTGTGTTTGTGCGTGTGTGAGTGTGTGTGTGTATGTATGTGTGTGTCCATTCGGCTCGCAGAGATTAGAATACGGCCGACGCAAGAAGGTCATGCCTGTCTTATGAGGCGACTAATGGATAGGAGTCGAAAGGTGGAGAGTGTATACGTGTGTGCGCGTGTGCGTGCGTGTGTGTGTGTGTTCTTGTATGTGTGTGTGTGAGTGTGTGTGTGTCTGGTCGGCTCGCAGAGATAACAACATGGCCGTGGCAGGAAGGCCCTGCCTGTCGTAAGATGCGACTAATGGGTAGGAGTCGAGAGGTGAAGAGTGTATATGTGTGTGTGCGTGTGTGCGTGTGTGCGTTCGGTTTGCAGAGATAAGAACATGGCCGTGGCAGGAAGGCCCTGCCTGTCGTAAGAGGTGACTAATGGGTAGGAGTCGAGAGGTGAAGAGTGTATGTGTGTGTGTGTGCGTGTGTGCGTGTGTGTGTGCGTGTGTGAGTGTGTGTGTATGTGTGTGTGTCCGTCTGGCTTGCAGAGGTAAGAATACGGCCAAGGCAAGAAGACCCAGCCAGTTGTAAGGGGCGACTAATAGGTAGGAGTCGAGAGGTGAAGAGTGTATGTGTGTGTCTGCGTGTGTGCGTGTGTTTGTGCGTGTGTGAGTATGTGTGTGTCCGTTCGGCTTGCAGAGATAAGAATACGTCCGTGGCAAGAAGGCCCTGCCTGTCTTAAGAGGCGACTAATGGATAGGAGTCGAGAGGTGGAAAGTGTGTGCGTGTGCCTGTGCGTGTGCGTGTGCGTGTGTGCGTGTGTGCGTGTGTGCCTGTGTGCGTGTGTTTGTGTGTGCGTGTGTGTGTGTCTGTTCGGCTTTCAGAGATAAGAACACGGCCGTGGCAAGAAGTCCCTACCTGTCGTAAGAGGAGAATAATGGGTAGGAGTCGAGAGGTGAATAGTGTATGTGTGTGTGTGTGCGTGTGTAAGTGTGTGTGTGTGAGTGTGTGTGTGTGTCCGTTCGGCTCGCAGAGATCAGAATACGTCCGTGGCAAGAAGGCCTTGCCTGTCTTAAGAGGCGACTAATGGATAGGAGTCGAAAGGTGGAGAGTGTGTGCTTGTGCGTGTGCGTGTGCGTGTGTGCGTTCGGCTTGCAGAGATAAGAACACGACCGTGGCAAGAAGTCCCTGCCTTTCGAAGGAGACGAATAATGGGTAGGAGTCGAGAGGTTAAGAGTGTATATGTGTGTGTGCGCGTGTGTGCGTGCGTGTGTTCTTGTATTTGTGTGTGTGAGTGTGTGTGTGTCCGGTCGGCTCGCAGAGATAAGAACATGGCCGTGGCAGGAAGGCCCTGCCTGTCGTAAGAGGCGACTAATGGGTAGGAGTCGAGAGGTGAAGAGTGTATGTGTGTGTGCCTGTGTGCGTGTATTTGTGTGTGCGTGTGTGTGTGTGCGTGTGTGTGTGTGTCCGTTCGGCTTGCAGAGATAAGAACACGGTTGAGGCAAGAAGGCCCTGCCTGTCGTAAGAGCCGACTAATAGGTAGGAGTCGAGAGGTGAAGAATATATGTGTGTGTGCGTGTGTGCGTGTGTGTGTGTGTGTATGTGTGTGTGCGTGTGTGCGTGCGTGTGTGCGTGTGCGTGTGCGTGTATGCGTGCGTGTGTGCGTGTTTGTGTGTGTGAGTATGTGTGTGTGTCCGGTCGGCTCGCAGAGATGAGAACACGGCCGTGGCAAGAAGGCCCTGCCTGTCGTAAGAGGCGACTAATGGGTAGGAGTCGAGAGGTGAAGAGTGTATGTGTGTGTGCCTGTGTGCGTGTATTTGTGTGTGCGTGTGTGTGTGTGTGCGTGTGTGTGTGTGTCCGTTCGGCTTGCAGAGATAAGAACACGGTTGAGGCAAGAAGGCCCTGCCTGTCGTAAGAGGCGACTAATAGGTAGGAGTCGAGAGGTGAAGAATATATGTGTGTGTGCGTGTGTGCGTGTGTGTGTGTGTGTGTGTGTATGTGTGTGTGCGTGTGTGCGTGCGTGTGTGCGTGTGCGTGTGCGTGTGTGCGTGCGTGTGTGCGTGTGTGTGTGTTTGTGAGTGTGTGTGTGTGTTTGTATGTGTGTGTGTGTGTCCTTCGGCTCGCAGAGATACGAACACAACCAAGGCAAGAAGGCCCTGCCTGTCGTAAGAGGCGACTAATGGTTAGGAGTTAAGAGGTAAGTAGTGTATGTGTGTGTGTGTGCGTGTGTGTATGTGCGTGTGTGACTGTGTGTGTGTGTGTCCTTCGGCTCGCAGAGAAAAGAATACGGCCGTGGCAAGAAGGCCCTGCCTGTCGTAAGAGGCGACTAATGAGTAGGAGTCGCGAGATGGAGAGTGTATGTATGTGCGTGTGTGCGTGTGTGTGTGCGTGTATGTGTGTATGTGTGTGTGTCCTTCGGCTCGCAGAGATAAGATTACAGCCGTGGCAAGAAGGCCATGCTTATCGTAAGAGGCGACTAATAGGTAGGAGTCGAGAGGTGAAGAGTTTATGTGTGTGTGCGTGTGTGAGTGTGTGTGTATGTATGTGTGTCCGTTCGGCTTGCAGAGATAAAAATACAGCCGTGGCAAGAAGGCAATGCCTGTCGTAAGAGGCGACTAATGGGTAGAAGTCGAGAGGTAAAGAGTGTGCGTGTGTGTGTGTATGAGTGTGTGTGTGTGTCCCTTCGGCTCGCAGAGATAAGAATACGGCCGTGGCAAGAAGGCCATGCCTGCTGTAATGAGCGACTAATGGGTAGGAGTCGAGAGGTGAAGAATGTATGTGTGTGTGCGTGTGTGCGTGCGTGTGTGTGTGTGTGTTTGTGAGTGTGTGCGTGTGCGTGTGCGTGTGCGTGGGTGCGTGTGTGTGTGCGTGTGTGCGAGCGTGTGTGTGTGAGTGTGTGTGTGTCCGTTCGGCTCGCAGAGATAAGAACACGGCCGTGGCAAGAAGTTGCTGAATGTCGTAAGAGGCGACTAATGGGTAGGAGTCGAGAGGTGAAGCGTGTATGTGTGTGTGTGCGTGTGTGCGTGTGTGTGTGCGTGTGTGAGTATGTGTGTGTGTGTCCGTTCGGCTCGCAGAGATAGGTATACGTCCGTGGCAAGAAGGCCCTGCCTGTCGTAAGAGGCGACTAATGGATAGGAGTCGAGAGGTAGAGAGTGTGTGCGTGTGCGTGTGCGTGTGCGTGTGTGTGTGTGTTCGTGTGTGTGTGTGTCCGTTTGGCTTGCAGAGATAAAAACACGGCCGTGGCAAGGAGTCCCTGCCTGTCGTAAGAGGAGAATAATGGGTAGGAGTCGAGAGGTGAAGAGTGTATGTGTGTGTGCGTGTGTGCGTGCGTGTGTGAGTGTGTGTGTGTATGTGTGTGTGTCAGTGTGTGTGTGTGTGTCCGGTCGGCTCGCAGAGATGAGAACTCGGCCGTGGCAAGAAGTCACTGCCTGTCGTGAGAGGCGACTAATAGGTAGGATTAGAGAGGTGAAGAATGTATGTGTGTGCGTATGTGCGTGTTTGTGTGTGTGTGTGAGTGTATGTGTGTGTGCGTGTGTGCGTGCGTGTGTGCATGTGTGTGTGAGTGTGTGTGTGTATGTGTGTGTGTGTGTCCCTTCGCTCGCAGAAATAAGAAAAAAGCGGTGGCAAGAAGGCCATGCCTGTCGTAAGAGGCGACTAATGGATAGGAGTCGAGAGGTGGAGAGTGTGTGCGTGTGCGGGTGCGTGTGCGTGTGTGTGTGTGTGAGTGTGTGTGTGTCCGTTTGGCTTGCAGAGATAAGAACACGGCCGTGGCAAGAAGTCCCTGCCTGTCGTAAGAGGAGAATAATGGGTAGGAGTCGAGAGGTGAAGAGTGTATGTATGTGTGTGCGTGTGTGCGTGCGTGTGTGAGTGTGTGTGTGTATGTGTGTGTGTCAGTGTGTGTGTGTGTCCGGTCGGCTCGCAGAGATGAGAACACGGCCGTGGCAAGAAGGCCCTGCCTATCGTAAGAGGCGACTAATAGGTAGGAGTCGAGAGGTGAAGAGTGTATGTGTGTGTGTGCGTGTGTGCGTGTGTGTGCGTGTGAGCGTGCGTGTGTGTGAGTGTGTGTGTGTGTCCGTTCGGCTTGCAGAGATAAGAATACGGCCGAGGCAAGAAGGCCCTGCCTGTCGTAAGTGGCGACTAATTGGTAGGAGTCGAGAGGTGTAGAGTGTATGTGTGTGTGAGTTTGCGTGTGTGTGCGTGTGTGAGTGTGTGTGTGTATTTGTGTGTGTGAGTGTGTGTGTGTCCAGTCGGCTCGCAGAGATAAGAACACGGCCGTGGCAAGAAGGCCCTGCCTGTCGTAAGAGGCGATTAATGGGTAGGAGTCGAGAGGTGAAGAGTGTATGTGTGTGTGAGTGTGCGTGTGTGTGCGTGTGTGAGTGTGTGTGTGTATTTGTGTGTGTGAGTGTATGTGTCCAGTCGGCTCGCAGAAATAAGAACACGGCCGTGGCAAAAAGGCCCTGCTTGTCGTAAGAGGCGACTAATGGGTAGGAGTCGAGTGGTGAAGAGTGTATATGTGTGTGCGTATGTGCGTGTGAGTGCGTGTGAGAGTGTGTGTGTATGTGTGTGTGTGTCCGTTCGGCTTGCAGAGATAAGAGCACGACCGAGGCAAGAAGGCCCTGCCTATCGTAAGAGGCGACTAATAGGTAGGATTCGAGAGGTGAAGAATGTATGTGTGTGTGCGTGTGTGCGTGTTTGTGTGTGTGTGAGTGTATGTGTGCGTGCGTGTGTGCGTGCGTGTGTGAGTATGTGTGTGTGTATGTGTGTGTGTGTGTGTATGTGTGTGTATGTGTGTGTGTATCCCTTCGGCTCGCAGAGATAAGAATACGTCCGTGGCAGGAAGGCCATGCTTGCTGTAAGGAGCGACTAATGGGTAGTAGTCGATAGGTGAAGCGTGTATGTGTGTGTGTGTGTATGTGTGCAAGTGTGTGTGTGTGTGTCCGTTCGGCTCGCTAAGATAGGTATACGTCCGTGGCAAGAAGGCCCTGCCTGTCTTAAGAGGCGACTAATGGATAGGAATCGAGAGGTGGAGAGTGCGTGCGTGAGCGTGTGCGTGTGTAAGTGTGTGTGTATGTGTGTGTGTATGTGTGTGTGTATGTGTGTGTGTTAGTTCGGCTTGCAGAAATAAGAACACGACCGAGGCAAGAAGGCCCTGCCTAACGTAAGAGGCAGCTAATAGGTAGGAGTCGAGAGGTGAAGAGTGTATGTGTGTGTGCGTGTGTGCGTGTGTGTGTGCGTGTGTGAGTATGTGTGTGTGTCCGTTCGGCTTGCAGAGATAAGAACACGGCCGAGGCAAGAAGGCCCTGCCTCTTGTAATGGGCGACTAATAAGTAGGAGTCGAGAGGTGAAGAGTGTATGTGTGTGTGCGTGTGTGCGTGTTTGTGTGTGTGTGAGTGTATGTGTGTGTGCGTGTGTGCGTACGTGTGTGCGTGTGTGAGTATGAGTGTGTGTTAGTTCGGCTTGCAGAAATAAGAACACAACCGAGGCAAGAAGGCCCTGCCTAACGTAAGAGGCAGCTAATAGGTAGGAGTCGAGAGGTGAAGAGTGTATGTGTGTGTGCGTGTGTGCGTGTGTGTGTGCGTGTGTGAGTATGTGTGTGTGTCCGTTCGGCTTGCAGAGATAAGAACACGGCCGAGGCAAGAAGGCCCTGCCTGTCGTGAGAGGCGACTAATAGGTAGGATTAGAGAAGTGAAGAATGTATGTGTGTGTGCGTGTGTGCGTGTTTGTGTGTGTGTGAGTGTATGTGTGTGTGCGTGTGTGCGTGCGTGTGTGCGTGTGTGTGTGTGAGTGTGTGTGTGTATGTGTGTCCCTTCGCTCGCAGAGATAAGAAAAAAGCGGTGGCAAGAAGGCCATGCCTGTCGTAAGAGGCGACTAATGGATAGGAGTCGAGAGGTGGAGAGTGTGTGCGTGTGCGTGTGCGTGTGCGTGTGTGTGTGTGTGCGTGTGTTTGTGTGTGTCCGTTTGGCTTGCAGAGATAAGAACACGGCCGTGGCAAGAAGTCCCTGCCTGTCGTATGAGGAGAATAATGGGTAGGAGTCGAGAGGTGAAGAGTGTATGTGTGTGTGTGCGTGTGTGCGTGCGTGTGTGAGTGTGTGTGTGTATGTGTGTGTGTCAGTGTGTGTGTGTGTCCGGTCGGCTCGCAGAGATGAGAACACGACCGAGGCAAGAAGGCCCTGCCTATCGTAAGAGGCGACTAATAGGTAGGTGTCGAGAGGTGAAGAGTGTATGTGTGTGTGTGCGTGTGTGCGTGTGTGTGTGCGTGTGTAAGTGTATGTGTGTGCGTGTGTGCGTGCGTGTGTGCGTGTGTGTGTGCGTGTGTGCGTGCGTGTTTGCGCGTGTGTGTGTGTGTGTTTGTGAGTGTGTGTGTGTGTGTGTGTATATGTGTGTGTGTGTCCCTTCGGCTCGCAGACATAAGAAAACAGCCGTGGCAAGAAGGCCATGCCAGTCGTAAAGGGCGACTAATGGGTAGGAGTCGAGAGGTGAAGAGTGTATGTGTGTGTGTGTGCGTGTGTGCGTGTGTGTGTGAGTACGTGTGTGTGTATGTGTGTGTGTGTATCCCTTCGGCTCGCAGAGATAAGAATACGTCTGTGGCAAGAAGGCCATGCTTGCTGTAAGGAGCGACTAATTGGTAGGAGTCGAGAGGTGAAGCGTGTATGTGTGTGTGTGTGTGCAAGTGTGTGTGTGTGTCCGTTCGGCTCGCAGAGATAGGAATACGTCTGTGGCAAGAAGGCCCTGCCTGTCTTAAGAGGCGACTAATGGATAGGAGTCGAGAGGTGGAGAGTGTGTGCGTTTGCGTGTGCGTGTGTGCGTGTATGCCTGTGTGCGTGTGTTTGTGTGTGCGTGTGTGTGTGTGTCCGTTCGGCTTGCAGAAATAAGAACACGGCCGTGGCAAGAAGGCCCTGCCTGTCGTAAGAGGCGTGTGCGTGTGTGTGCGTGTGTAAGTGTGTGTGTATGTGTGTGTGTGTCTGTTTGGCTTGCAAAAATAAGAATACGGCCGAGGCAAGAAGGCCCTGCCTCTTGTATGGGGCGACTAATAGGTAGGAGTCGAGAGGTGAATAGTGTATGTGTGTGTGTGCGTGTGTGGGTGTGTGTGTGTTTGTGCGTGTGTAAGTGTGTGTGTATGTATGTGTGTGTCCATTCGGCTCGCAGAGATTAGAATACGAACGAGGCAAGAAGGCCATGCCTGTCGTAAGAGGCGACTAATGGGTAGGAGTCGAGAGGTGAAGAGTGTATTTGTGTGTGTGTGTGAGTGTGTGTGCGTGTGTGCGTGCGTGTGTGTGTGAGTGTGTGTGTGTCCGTTCAACTTGCAGAGATAAGCTTACGGCCGAGGCAAGAAGGCCCTGCCTGTCGTAAGTGGCGACTAATTGGTAGGAGTCGAGAGGTGAAGAGTGTATGTGTGTGTGTGCGTGTGTGCGTGTGTGTGTGCGTGTGTGAGTGTGTGTGTGTCCGGTCGGCTCGCAGAGATAAGAACACGTCCGTGCCAAGAAGGCCCTGCCTGTCGTAAGCGGTGACTAATGGGTAGAAGTCGAGAGGTGAAGAGTGTATGTGTGTGTGTGTGCGTGTGTGCGTGTGTGTGCTTGTGTGAGTGTGTGTGTGTATTTGTGTGTGTGATGTGTGTGTGTCCAGTAGGCTCGCAGAGATAAGAACACGGCCGTGGCAAGAAGGCCCTGCCTGTCGTAAGAGGCGACTAATGGGTAGGAGTCGAGTGGTGAAGAGTGTATATGTGTGTGTGTGCGTGTGTGCGTGTGTGTGCGTGTGTGATTGTGTGTGTATGTTTGTGTGTCCGGTCGGCTCGCAGAGATAAGAACACGGCCGTGGCAAGAAGGCCCTGCCTGTCGTAAGAGGCGACTAATGGGTAGGAGTCGTGTGGTGAAGAGTGTACATGTGTGTGTGTGCGTGTGTGCGTGTGTGTGCGTGTGTGATTGTGTGTGTATGTTTGTGTGTCCGTTTGGCTTGCAGAGATGAGAATACGGCCAAGCCAAGAAGACCCTGCCTTTTGTAAGGGGCGACTAATAGGTAGGAGACGAGAGGTGAAGAGTGTATGTGTGTATGCGTGTGTGCGTGTGTGTGTGCGTATGTGAGTATGTGTGTGTGTCCGTTTGGCTTGCAGAGATAAGAATACGGCCGAGGCAAGAAGGCCCTGCCTCTTGTAAGGGGCGACTAATAGGTAGGAGTCGAGAGGTGAAGAGTGTATGTGTGTGTGCGTGTGTGTGTGTGAGTGTATGTGTGTGTGCGTGTGTGTTCGTGTGTGTGTGTGTGTGTGAGTGTGTGTGTGTGTATGTTTGTGTGTGTGTCCCTTCGGCCCGCAGAGATAAGAAAACAGCGGTGGCAAGAAGGACATGCCTGTCGTAAGGGGCGACTAATGGGTAGGAGTCGAGAGGTGAAAAGTGTATGTGTGCGTGCATGTGTACGTGTGTGTGTGAGTGTGTGTGTATGTGTATGTGTGTCCCTTCGGCTCGCAGAGATAAGAAATCAGCGGTTTCAAGAAGGCCATGCCTGTCGTAAGAGGTGACTAATGGGTAGGAGTCGAGAGGTGAAAAGTGTATGTGTGTGTGTGTATGCGTGTGTAAGTGTGTGCGTGTGTGCGTGCATGTGTGAGTGTGTGTGTGTGTATGTGTGTGTGTGAGTGTGTGTGTCCGGTTGGCTCGCAGAGATAAGAAAACAGCGGTGGCAAGAAGGCCATGCCTGTCGTAATGGGCGACTAATGGGTAGGAGTCGAGAGGTGAAAAATGTATGTGTGCGTGCGTTTGTGCGCGTGTGTGTGTGCGTGTGTGTGTGTATGTGTGTGTGTGTGTGTCCCTTCGTCTCGCAGAGATAAGAAAACAGCGGTGGCAAGAAGGCCATGCTTGTCGTAAGAGGCGACTAATGGGTAGGAGTCGAGAGGTAAAGAGTGTAATTGTGTGTGTGTGTGTGTGTGTGCGTGTGTGTGTGTGTGTGCGTGTGTGCGTGCTTGTGTGTGTGAGTGTGTGTATCCGTTCAGCTTGCAGAGATAAGAATACGGCCGGGGCAAGAAGGCCCTGCCTGTCGTAAGTGGCGACTAATAGGTAGGAGTCGAGAGGTGAAGAGTGTATGTGTGTGTGTGTGCGTTTGTGTTTGCGTGTGTGAGTGTGTGTGTGTATGTGTGTGTGTCCGTTAGGCTTGCAGAGACAAGAATTCGGCCAAGGCAAGAAGGCCCTGCCTCTTGTAAGGGGCGACTAATAGGTAGAAATCGAGAGGTGAAGAGTGTATGTGTGTGTGCGTTTGTGCGTGTGTGTGTGTGAGTGTATGTGTGTGTGCGTGTGTGCGTGCGTGTGTGTGTGTCTGTGAGTGTGTGTGTGTGTGTATGTGTGTCCCTTCGGCTCGCAGAGAAAAGAAAACAGCGGTGGCAAGAATGCCATGCCTGTCGTAAGAGGTGACTAATGGGTAGGAGTCTAGAGGTGAAGAGTGTATGCGTGTGTGCGTGTGTGTGTGTTTGTGCGTATGTGAGTGTGTGTGTATGGGTGTGTGTGTCCGTTCGGCTTGCAGAGATAAGAATACGGCCGTGACAAGAAGGCCATGCTTGTTGTAATTAGCG